>NC_061093.1:28199926-28237362 GCF_015104395.2 Macrobrachium nipponense | reverse complement strand
ACATTGCATATCACAGCATTGAAATGTACATTTTATGAATGTGTTATGACTGAAATATAACCATGGTGAGAGGATGCAATAAAATTGTTATTCAATTTAAAGCTATACATGGAATTTTTGTCTTCAATGAGTGAATTCTTCCATGATGGCAATGTGACAACAAAAGGGAAAATAGAAGAGCATTACAGAAGAACTGTATTGGACCATGGACTATATGAAGTACAAATGAATACTAGAAAGAAGATAAAAAAATCCTTTAGAGGAGGAGTTGGAAAGTGCTGGTATTGTATTTAGTAATTCCAAACGGGTAAGGGAGCCACAACGAGTTTCACTGAAAGCAGCAACAGACACTGCAATGTCTGCTGCAGAAGAATCATATCAAGATACTGAGAAGAACACAGGAATCCTTCTTCAAGCTGCAAGTATTTTAAGGAGAGCTCTATTAACTGGTGAAAATTGGGAATTTACTGGAAGCTTCAAAGCAATCGATGAAGCTAAAGTTGTTCCAAAAGAGGTCTGTTTTTTCTTGGACATATCCATATGTCCAAGAACATATCCTTGGACATATGGATATGTCCAAGGACATATCCATATGTCCTTGGACTGTTGGTGCAGTCAAGGACATATGGATATGGAAACTACTTCAGCAAAGCATGATTAACAGGCCTGAAGAAACTTACAGTTTTTCACTTTTGAAATGCTATCACGCTGTCAAGCTGCTAATGCGAATTGTATAACTATATGCCATACCCGTGAAATGCCATTACAGGTTGCAGTAGGACTAACAATGTATGCATCCACTCACAGCAGATTTTTAATTCAGTTTATGCAAAGTATTGGAGCTTCCATTGATTATGGCAGAATTCTTTGTTTGGAAAGAAAAATAGCAATAGAGGTAGTGAAATTCAGAGATGAATGTGGAAAAGCTTATGTTCCATCACAATTGGTGAAAGGGAGATTTGTCTCCTGTGCAGCAGATAATATTGATTACCTAGAAGATACTTCATCTGGTAAAGGGACATTGCATAGCAGTTATGGTGGTACATATATCAGTCACTAAGGAACATTCCTCATTCCATGTTTGAGGTCATTCCATGTGCAATTCTTAAAGTATGCAAATCAGAGAAATCGATAATCAACCAAAACATTAATACTGTAGAGAAAAATATCTTATAATCCTACTGGGCAGAGGATGTAATTTGGATGATGGCAACAGTCCCACCATTGACTGGTAATTCAAATGTCATAGAAGAGATGTTCATGGATAAAAGTTCTGATGCACTAATGAAACCAAAAGTGATGATGAAATCAAATAAACTTATAAATCAGTCAAAACTCCCAACTTGGTCAGCTTTTATAACTCAGTTATGAATGAAGCAAAGAAAAAACTAGTTTGTGTGTTACCACTTAAAAGAAACAAGCCCAATAAACACAAGCATACAAATCACTTTCATGAAGAAGCTTGAAAAAATTACATCGCATGTGACTCCTGAGGCCAAAATAGTTGTTTCACTGGATCTAGGCTTATACAAACCTGCACTAAGGCTATCTATGACAAATAATATGTGGAGCTTTGACATTATGGAAAAGAATTAATGAAGAAAGCAATTTAAATGTACATCACAGTTCAAACATTACTTTTCTCAAGTGCTTAAAAACTAAACACACTGAACGAATCTGCAGCAAATTATATTTTCCCAACTGGAGAACAAATTGAAAATTTATTTTTGTACAATGTTATGAGATTGTCCTTTGATGTTCATTTCAACTGTCCAAGAAATCCTTTCCTTACTATGCACAGTAAACTATTTTGTTCTCATGTGATTTCTGTCCTGCATTGGTCTGTTTTCTTTGCTTCCTTATGGTTTTGCTGGGAAAAACAATTATAGCATGGAACAAATAATTAACTGATATTTTGGGGGACGTTGTAAATACTTGTATATGAATGACAGGAGACCAGTGTTGTCTTATCCACTGATTCCACTGATTGTAGCCCTACCTGGCAACACTGCAGGAGATAATTAGGAAAAATAGCTCTGTGTGCTAAGTTCTTTATTACACAGTGAATAAATTATTTTTCAATCACATTAGTCATATAATAACTTTGATGTCAGTTACTAGTGGAAATGCAATGAGAAGTAGGATATATATGGCGGAAACATTACAAAAATTGGTTATAGCTTGCAAACTGTGGATTTATGAAAATAAAGCTCTTACACATTTTTTTTATATTGATCAAATCATTGCTGGTGAAAATTTTTCATGGGTTAATGAGTTATAGATGAAAATCTAAGAGCATCTACAAAGTGGCAAAGGTGCAGCTGTCCAAAAGGGAGACTTCTACGGTGATAACAGGACCCTGAAGACAACTAGTTCAAGCCAAATTGGTTGTTCCCAAAACGGTAGCACTGGAGAAGTGTTCAAACTTCTCGGTGCTATCCAGCCTGAACAGATTGACATATGTTCAGTAAGATCTTAAGTTTGAACCAAAAACAGTCTCAGATTTGAACTCTGGGGAGTAGACTCCATAGAGTTCCTCTTATTCCCTTGCTCATCCCAGTGTAATAAGGAAGTAGAGGGCAAAAAAATAAGATAAGGAGGCTTGACTGTTCTTGCCCACTCTTCTCTGAATTTGCGGTGTTTCGTTTGCACTAATGCAAGAGAAAGTTGAGCAGCATTAAATGCAGTAAAAGCTGGCGAGAACTTGCCATGTTTTGCTACCTGTCTATCTTCTCTGTGATCGAGCCTCAAGAAGAGGACTACACAGAGGCCTATCTGCTTCAGATGCCTTGTCCCAAGGGACAGCAACATCGATCTTGGCACCTGAAGAATAGCCATTCCTGGCTTTCGCAGGTGGCTTGGTCCCTTCTCTCGCCCTGTGCCACTGTCATGACAGAGAGAACTCTACCCATCAGTGACTGTGGGTATACGACCCCCTTGGAGGTTGTACACTCAGAGAGACTCGTACACGAGTATCCGACAGCCCCGGTTCCATGAACAGCGCCCTTAGAACCAGAGACAGGAGAACGAACCTGGGTTCGAACTCCTGGGGCTCCTAAGACACTATACTATTTTGAGGATAGTGTCCTGGTTACCGCTCCGGAAGGAGCAATTGAATCGAAGAGACACCCAGCTGCTTTCCCCCTAGGGAAAGGATGCAGTCCCTTAGAAGTCTCGAGGCGAGACTTCTTAGGGAGCAGAGAAACTACCTTACTCTTCTTGGGCCATGGAACCATTCAAAGAGGGAGGTGAGGAGGCATTAGATGACGAAGACAAAGATGATGACCCCTGTGAAGCCTCGTTGCAACATGGGAAGAGGGAGGGTGCTATGTCATGGCGAGGGACCTCACTGATCTAGAGCAGAGTTCGTTCGGTAGAGCTAAGCACTTGGCTCAGCAGAGCTGCCTGGCCAAGCTGAGTCGAGTGAGCTGAGCAGAAAACCACTACATGAGTGGTAATCGTAAACAAAGAACTATCACTTCTTCCCAATTAACTGTTCTCTTTTGAGGCAAAAGCTCCAAGAGGAAGAATAAAGAGGGATTTGTGTCTGCTGTCCTACGTGTTCGGACCCTAAGGTCCAAGACACGAGAATGGTACTAGACCATTCACCTAGGTGTTGGATGCAGTATCAAGCTCTGCATAACTCCAAAGCAGACTGAAGAACAAACTCATCTGCATTGGTAAAGGCTCATCTGCATTGGTAAAGGCTCATCTCACTATCCAAGCACTCATGACAGCAAGTGCTTGGCGAGCACTACAATTTGTAAGAATTCCCACGCTCAGCAAGAAAACCCAATTCTTGCAAGACAACAATTGGGGTGCTCTGCAACATGATAAAGGTGAGCACTCGGCAAGCGCCAGCGAAACCAAGGGATCTAGGCGCTCTGCGAGAATCCCATTTATTGTAATAATTATCTGGAATACTTATTGCCTGAGTGTTTGGAAATCACAGAAAACCAAATCACTCTAAGAACACCAGAAATTGCAAGGAATTTAATCGCTTAACGAGACTCCCGATTTTTGTAAAAAAAAATTATTGGGGATCTCCGTCTTACCTGAGTATTTGGAAATTACAGAAAACAATAACACTGAGAATGCCAGAAATTCCAGTGAATTCAAGCATTCAGCGAGATTCCTGGGTATTGTAATAACAATTATCGGGAATTCTCATCTCGCCCGAGTGTTTGCAGATCACAGAAGACCAAAACACTCGGAGAGTGCTAGAAATTCCAAAGAATTTATGCACTCGGCGAGACCTCCAAATTTCGTCAAGCGATCATCGGGGAGGGGCCCCTCCTCAACTCCCATAGAAATTGAGGAGGAACAGGCATAAAAATCAGTCCTATACGCAAGTATTTAAGACTGGAATGCAAGTACAATTCAACAGAATACGCACTCAAGGCTCCCACAATGCAAGAACCCATAAGGGACTATGACTTGAAATCTGTCCAAAGGACAGAAAGAACCAAGGAGAACAGTCTCCAGGTGTTCGAATCCTAAGAATCTAAACACCAGATGTCAAGACGGTGAGAGGTCTCTCCGTCATTAACAGAAGATCCTTCCTCAATGACATGGACTTACATCCGGTGGGACAATTAAGATCCTTCCACGAACGTAGTCCCCGATGCAGAATCCTATGGAGAGCACTCTGCAGGATCCCTCCTATTCACCTCACCCCTCCTGGTGTAGCCATAGGAAGTAGAGGGAATAGGTGAGGGAGATTGGATGCTCTTGCTTGCCTTGCTAGCAGAACCAGCATGAGAAGTGAGTTGCAGGCAGCCATCAACCTGTGGTGATCGCTGCGACGTGAGTCTAGGAGAGCGTTCTCGCCCTGCAGAAAGGCTTTCCCGAAGGAACAGGCGAGCCAACGGTAGACCCAACTGCCTTCTCAGTTCGAGGAGGCAGACCCTTAGAAGTCCCATGACGGGACTTCTTGGGCAGGGAGTCTTGGAGTGGGGGGTGGGGGGGACTACCTTCTCTTCCTTTGGCAGGGAGCCTTAGAAGTCGAAGTGGAGCAGGCTGAAGAAAAATACAATGATTACGAAGAAGAGGATGACAACACTTGACGAACTTCTCTTCCTCCATGACTTCTCCAAATTCTGCAAGACGTCTTCTACAGGATGAGGCACATTACCAGCAGAAGTAGAGTTAATAATCACAGGGCAGCCGCGAAGGCGTTGTCCAGTGATGAAACTCCAGGATAACGGTGGCAAATTAATATGATTTCTAGCAGGAGAACAGTACACACACTTAAGGACCAATTTCACGGCATGCTACGAGTTACAGGTACAATTCTGAGGTTAGGATAGTCAACAAGAAGAGATCTCCAACCATCTACTGCTGTAACCAACTATCACCACTGTTAGCCAATAAAAGAAAGAAAATATAATTAAAAATATTAGGATACTCCTCTCACATCCAAGGGCAATGTCCTCCGAAAAGAGAGAAGATCACTGAAACACCAACACTACACGCAACCGCCCCCATCTTCGTCCAAAAAGCTAGCGAAAGGACGAAAGAGAAGAGGAAATACCGGAAGAAAAACAAAGGACAATCCTCTGAAGTTCCCCTCTGTAATTTCCAAAGTGTAAGAGTCAATTTCAAATTAATACACTATCTCACCCTGACGTTAAAGGGTGAAAATATGTAAGAAAGGCAACTAGCAAGGGCTATCATAAAATGTGGGTTTGTATATTAATGATTAAAGTCAATTAATTATTAACATCAAACACAATAGTATATACACATATATTTATTCAAAATAATAAAAGAAAGATTCCACCGGGAAAATCATGATTAACGGCTAGTCAGGAAGAGCTCACAAACATTCATCTTCATTGGAAGATGGCCGAAAGCAAAGTGGAGTGTTCACATCTGGGCAGGCAGCTCTACCTGCCTACCAGATAGTAGTTAGTGCCTAACCACCTTGTTCAAGAATTTAACGGCCGCATTCTAGCCTACGCTGAAAGTAATATCTAATGTAAAGGACTGAGGGTTTGTATATCGTGTAGGAACAATTTCATATCAGAACATTTTCACAAGTTACAAACAATTGATGACTATATTATTTATCAATAAGTATACTGTACTCTGCCATAACTAACAAGAATTGATAAGATAGAAACATGTTATTGTTATAATACAATTAAGTTTGTTCATACTTACCTGGCAGATATATATATAGCTGTATTCTCCGAAGTCCGACAGAATTTCAAAATTCGCGGCACACGCAGTGGGCGGCCAGGTGGTAGTACCCATTCCCGCCGCTGGGAGGCGGATATCAGGAACTATTCCCATTTTCTATTCATATTTTATCAGTGCCACTGTCTCCTGAGGGGAGGTGGGTGGGCACTTTAATTATATATATCTGCCAGGTAAGTATGAACAAACTTAATTGTATTATAACAATAACATTTTGTTCATGAAACTTACCTGACAGATATATATATAGCTGAATCCCACCTTCGGATGGTGGGAAGAGACAGAATAGGATTTTTGGGAAACTAAATTAAGTAGATGATATACATCTTGGTTCCTCACCTGTTAGCATAGCCGACTTCGTGATTACTGTCACCAAAGTCTGCTTCTGCGTTACTAGAGTTGCCAGCGAGGTAGAGACCTGTAATGCTGGTGCGCTCTAGATGATATGTCAACGGGGGCGTGACCACAATGTGACTAGACCATATGACCATACTTCTGAGGGCAACGAAGCTAAAACCACCACCTGACCTAACCTATCAAAGTTAGTTCCATAACTTCTAGGCTAAAGAAAAGGAACGCGCCTCAAGCGACCAACCCTTCAAAGTTAAAAGCACACCTATCCCTTTTCTATAGGATAGGATTCGTGTTGCTTGCTGCCCCCAATAATATATCTACGGATATGTATGGTCCTAGCGACTTACAGATCTCAAATGTCGTCTTCACATCCCGTCGGGAGTGTGAAGCAAAGACAGAGTTGCTTCGCTAAAGCGTGGCACTCAGGATGTTACTGAGTGTCATGCTCTGTTGAAATGCTTCCGAGGCCGCGCCCTCACCTCTTGAGCATTCATATTAAGAAAAAATCTCAAATCTTTATGCAAACATAATGAATGAGACTTCTTAAAAGAACTCCTTGACTATAATGCCAGGGTGTTCTTGGACATGAACCAGTCTGGTCTTTTACGGAACACCGCAGATTGTCCGTTGACCTCGACTTTCTAGAGTTTTATCAAGATAAAACTTGAGAGACCCGACAGGGCACAGGACTCTCTAATGCCCTTGCCCAATAATTTGTGCCATACCCTTTGTCTCCAAGCCTTCGGGTCAAGGGTTAGACAGGTTTTCGTTCTTATCAAGAACGGAAGGCTTAGAGGACAGACCGCATTATGTCCTTTAAAAGCTAAACCTCTGATGATGGCTAAAACCTCACTAACCCTCTTTGCTGTGGCTAGAGCGGTTAGAATGTTAGCCTTTCTGGTCACGTGTATTAAGTTCGCAGAAAGGATAGGTTCGAAATGCTTTTGGCATCAGAAACTCAGACTACGTCTAAGTTCCATGCCGGAACCTGCGATCCAGAGAATTTCAAGATCTCCCCAGACCTCAAAGATCGTGAAGCTTTGTTGTTTGACAGAACCGAATCTCTGAGCCTAGAGGCCGTCAACAACATATTTGCATATTCTACAATAGTTAGGACTTCTAGCTTATCTCATACTTCATACGGAAAGATAGAACCATAAAGAAATTCACAGAGGTCGAGGTGGAGGAACAGTCATTTCCCTTCACTATCTCCAGAAACGGCCCCCTCCGATTGAACACTGAAAATAGGCAGCACTGCTTTGCCTTGGCCAAGAGACTGCCATTAATCTTGAAGTTCTTATCGCTTCTCGATAGTCTGAACACCTTCAGACTCAGAGAGGAGAGATATTAGATACTTCACAAAGTGACGATGTTAGATTACACCGATTCTCCCGGGAAGGGTCTTTGGACAATTCTCTGAATTACCTGACCTCTGTGAATCCAACCTCTTAGAGGCCAACATGTGGCGACTAAAGCTAATCCTCTAGGATCATGAATAAGGGAACAACTTAAGAGGAAGCTCCTTCGTCTTCAATATTACGAAAAACTTAACGAAAGGACGCCCTCAGTCTCTCCTCAACTTTCGACATACTTCTAAGTGAGGATTACTCAGACGTCAGTAGTTGTTGCCTTCGATCGAGAAGACCCGCACGGACGTGCACTAGTTTAACGAACCTCTTGAGGATCGTTACGTTCCGTGCCCAAGCCCATAACCAACTCTCTCTTCTTGAGCTATGAGAGAGCTGAGAAATTATCCGAGATGATTTGGGCCACTCGATCCAAACTCACCCTTCGAGGAACTGGAGAGCCGACCAATTTGGCTTCCAATTCTTTCAGACAATGTGCCAGAACATCTGTACCTCTGTTCGGATGTCTGGCACCCTCTCGCTATCACCCGAGGTGATCCTCAAGCCGTTGAGAGAAAATTAGAATTATTACTAGATCTTTGATGTTATTCCAATTTCTTCGTGAGGAAAAAATTGTAGAGGTCTGAATTGCTGTTTATTCAGGGAAAACAAGCTTCTCCAGCGAGGAAATGGTCCCCAGCAAACTCATCCATTCCCTCACTCAGCCTGCTTCCTTCCCTAAATAAGGCTGCACTTTGCATAAGCAGGAGAGCATTATTATAGTGCTATGCCGCGGTAGATTCGTACAGAATTCTGTTACCGTGCGGTAAACCCGCACCGAACAAGTATAAGAGTTATCTTGTTGAAATTTTCTAAGTAAACGGAAGGCATGTTCATTCATGATTACTAGAAATTTCCTCAACCCGAGGCTAAAATCCATGATTGTAGGGCAGAGAGACGGCTTATTCAGCCATTCCCGCAAGGGAGAGAGACGTAACCAACCGCGCATGTCACCGAGCTAGCCGGTACTGCGTAGATCACAGTAACAGCAGCCTTGTTCATCGTATCGCACTATCTGCCTGAGTTGCCAGCTACTCCTTTTACGAAGGGATAGGTATGAAATTATCGAGCAAAAGGAAACTCTCAAGCAGGCATATTTAAACGAAACAAAATTCGCTAAATACAGAAGCTGAGTTGGTGTTGTCGTAACAATACCTGAAGAGTTGTTCTTACTCCGAAAACTCTTGGAAGGTTGAAGGGAGTGTCAATTAAATACATTAGAACAACAGTTCTTTCGGCTTCTATCCGCAGAGGTAAATACGATATGCGTATATGACTTCACCCATGCGTTAGCAAAATGAAGCAAAGATAAACTACGTAAGTATTGTAGTAATTTGAACATCGAATTCTCTATTACATCTTTCCTCGACGAGGAAGAGAGAAAGAAAGGAAAACGACTGTCCACGTTCTAATGAATGAGACTTTTTAAAAGAACTCCTTGACTCTTTGCCAAGAAAAGGGAGTAATATTCGAATAGAGATCATCAAGAGAGAACCGAGGATCGAAAAGGACCGTTCAATGTTCTTATGATATTGGACATAAGACTTCCTGGATGCTTAGTCTACAAGTCTTTTTCTTACTCCCCGGATGAGCCTCTGAAAATGAATGAGAGCTCTTCCGAAATTTGTTAATGAGTTTATCCGCTTAAACGATAAAAACGTTAAAATCTATGTCAATGAGAACTACCCCATTTATGAGGGGTCCCCCACTTAAATGACAAAACGTTTAGTATCTTGACAATGGGGAAAACGTCCTTACTTGACAAAACTATTAGCACTTTGCTAATAGGGGGAAACCCTTTAACATGACCGAAAGTCACCCAGGAATCCGAGTATATAATCTTCCCGATTCTCAGAGAAATCGATGAAGAGGAAAGAGGGATCGAAGAAAAAATTCGGGTATGTCTCTCCGCTAACTCCGAATCCTTTTAAAAATTTCTGTAAAGGAATGTCCTGTGGAGAGTCCTGAAAAAAACCTCCTCTTGACGAGCGTTTAGAAAGCGTCAAGCGTCCTAAGAAACGTCCTGAACAGCAAAATAAGACGCCTTCTACAAGTCTTTTCTCTCGCAAAGCGTCCTGCCGAGCTTCCACCGAAGCGTCCTGGCGAATGTCCACAAAAGCGTCCTGCCGAGCGTCCTCAGAAGCGTCCTGCTTAGCGTCCTGGAAAGCGTCCTGCTGAGCGTCCGCAAAAAACGTCCTGCTTAGCTACGAGCGTGTCTGAGCAGAGAACACCAAGTCTTCTGAATGACGTTTCAGAGAGGAACTCGTTGAGCGCCCTGATGCATGCAAGGCCCGCCAAGAGGCGTCCTGGCGAGCGACCTTGCCAACATCTCAATGTTATGACGAACCGCGTTTTGCGTATGACGTTGAATATTTTCAAGGGACGTCCTCATGCGAGTCTCCATGGAGAGCCGCACGCTGCTCCTGAAGTGTGTGAACACTAAAGGAAGACGTATGGCTTTCGTCTTCAAGACGGGCCTTAAAGACCTTCATACCTTCTTACAAAGACAGTGGCCGCCTGTGCGACAACTTGCGTCTTAATAATGCAAAAGAACATCTCCAGAAATGCACTCAGCAAAGGAACGCCGAGCGTCCGAAAGACACCCTCGCAAGGTGCTTGCCGAGCGTCCTGGAGAATGTCTCTACTTATAGGACGTCGAGCACCTCCAAAAGCTTCCTCACGTCTAAATTGCCCTTCTTATGCCGAACCAGAGACATAAGTTGTTTGACTGTGCAAAGCAGCTTGCCGGACGTCAAAACTTATCAGCTTGCTTTTTCGAAGTAAAGCGAACGTTACATAACGTATACGGAGCGCCATGAGGAGAGGAGACGAATACTGAGTTGCTCCTCCAAAAGGTGGAATCTAGAATGTCCTTGATTACCAAATTCTTTTGGAATGCTAGCGAGGTTGAAACAGCTCTAACTTCATGAGCGTTCACTCGCAGGAGGCTCAAATCACTCTTCTGGCAAGATGAATGAGCCTCCTTAATATGTCCCTTGGGAAAAGAGCCAGTGCATTCTTCGAAAAGGGTAAATGTGGTCTCTTCCTGAGCACCATACATTACCCGAAGGGCCTCTTACTTCCTTCGTTTATGTAAATAAAATTCGAGAGCCCTGACAGGGCACAGGACTCTTTCATCCTCTCGTGACGAGAGAGAGGACGTGAAGCGTCCTCTTCTCTAAAGCTTCTTTAGGGGGCGCGAGTCCTTCCGAGAGCTCCAACCCCTGTGTGGGGAGGACGCCTCGGAGGACGAGAAGCAATCCTTCAAGATTCGTGCACGTGCTCGATCTTCGGCAGCCTGGGAAGCGACAACAGGACCTGCCGAAAGGAAGCCAGATCAGCATGAAAAACCCGTAACCCTCCTTCGGCTTTTGACATGCCCTCTCCCTGGTTTCCTGGGAGTCCGACAGAGGTCTAGGCCTAGAGGCGTTATGGGGCCGATCTGACGTTCCCTCCTGACGAGAGAGAGGACGTGAAGCGTCCTCTTCTCTAAAGCTTCTTAGAGGGCGCGAGTCCTTCCGAGAGCTCCAACCCTTGCGCGGGGAGGACGCCTCGGAGGACGAGAAGCAATCCTTCAAGATTCGTGCACGTGCACGATCTTTAGCAGCCTGGGAAGCGTCAACAGGTCCTGCCGAAGGGACGCCAGATCGGTGGGGAGCCCCCGTAACCCTCTTGCGGCTTTCGACATGTCCTCTCCCTGAGTCCTGGGAGTCCGACAGAGGTCCAGGCCTAGAGGCATTATGGGGCCGATCTGACGCCCCCTCCACAACACAAGGGGCACTACACTGATTGGAGAGCGAGCACTTTAGTCTAAGATTACTTGATGTAATCCTCTAGCAGACACTTCTTCTAGGCCCATAAGCCATACCACAGGGTTAGGCAAAATAAAATCTACAGGAGGTTAGAAGGTTCATTATTTCTAACTTCTGTTTACTGTGGAGGAAAACTCCTGATTCTAACACGCTCTAAAATGCGTACATGAATCCTACTTCTTCCGTAATCAGTCACACATTACACTAATTACATTGAACTTATGCAAAGAAAACATGTAAACGTCATATATACTAAGCGAGTGTCTACCGAAAGTTCCGGTAGCCTCACCTTACCCCATGCAGACAACAAAGTCTGAAACTAGGCTAACTAGCTTCAGACATCAAATGCAATGAAAAAATTTACGATAGCGTATGCCTAGCCACAAATCCAAGTCAATAATCGAAAGAATAATTAGGATACTTAAGCGGCTAATGAAGTTTCAAAATCCTAGGCGGAGGTCTGTAAACAGTTGTTTACCGACCGGCGACAGAAAAAATATGCATAGAAAATGGGAATAGTTCCTGATATCCGCCTCCCAGCGGCGGGAATGGGTACTACCACCTGGCCGCCCACTGCGTGTGCCGCAAATTTTGAAATTCTGTCGGACTTCGGAGAATACAGCTATATATATATCTGTCAGGTAAGTTTCATGAACAAAATGGTTTTTAATGGATATTCTAGCAACAAAGGTACAACATAATGCAAAACAAACCTTAATCATTTTTTTCCCTCAACCATTATTATGTGATATCCAAATTTAGTTTTTACAGGTGGATCTGTATAAACTGGATTAGCTAAGGTTGATACTGGGAGAGCAAATGCAGCATCCTGGAAAGGTCCCACCATCGAGCCTCGTGTCATCCAGCCAAGATCACCCTGTAATCATTGCAAAGCAATATCACAAACTAAAATAAAGTATAAAAAAAAATTAGTTCACCTAAATAGACTGCAACAGTATATTAAATATACTATGTAGTATTTTTGATATGTATATACAATTTCAAAGATGTCTTTCAAATCAACTTACCCCACTCCTAGCTTTGTCCTCTGAATACTCAGCTGCCACTTCATTAAATTTCATCCCTGATTTGATTTTTTCTAAAGCCTCTAATGCCTTGCCTTGCTTCTCACACAGGATATGGCGAACCTGATAAAAACAGTAATTTCAATCAATGTTTAAGGAATGAAAAAAAAAGAAACTCATAAATACTTAAAAAGATGAATTTAGAAATGTCCTCAAAATCAAGACTTTTGATCATTTATGACATGACACATCATCTAATAAATGACATCTAAAATAAAACCCTACAATCACTCATGAAGCACTATGGTATTTTCTGTTCTTTTCAACACCACATTCACCCTTCACTTTGGTGTTTCTCTAATTATCACCAAAATGAATATCATGCAAGAATACCATCTTAAGACTTGTACACAGACAAATTGCTCATCACAATTTTCTTGAATAATATTGATAGTAGCTATAGTCAAACCAGAATGAAATGAGCTCTCCGGTGGGGTTGTTTAAGTCCTCTCTATGTGTGTTTCATTTCTGTATACCTGCCAAATCTATAACAAGAGAGAGATAGAACTGTTTCTCCCATTACAGATATCAAATATCATCTTTTTCATCACACATAATTCTCAGTCAATTACATAGGTTCACGATTGATAAAATTTTTTATTCAATAACAAGAAACGGAATCAGATTTTTTCAAGATGACATCTAATTTTGGTGCTGCTGTTGCCAATATTTCAAACCGCTCCACGTGTGTTTAATTCCACGGATAAGAAGCTTAAAAACCGGAGAAGAAGCTTAAAGACTGTCTTCAGAGAGCACTTTCGGTGGTCACAGTATGTTTAAAAGTATTTCCCCTTTCTACAAATATCTTGATTTCTAAATATCATAGGTAAAGTATAAATTGGTAAGCAAGGCAATATGAAATATGTAAAGCATAACATTCAGTAAGTTGGATGAGTGAGAAAAATGAAAATTTGTCAAAAATTGTATTTTTCCTAACTATACAAACCTGAGGTCCTTTACAATAGGAATGTTACTTGCGGCAGCTGGAACCGGTCGTAAGCTTTGAACAAGGAAGTTTGGTAGTTAACTGCTTGTCCGACAGTCCGCGCGACTGGGAGGTGAAGATCCACTTTGCTTTAGGCCCAGGAAAAAACAGTGAGGGGTGGCATGAGGTGGGACTATGTGTAAAGGACCTCAGGTTTGTATAGTTAGGAAAAATACAATTTTCAACAAATTGTTATTTGTTCCGATACGAATATAAACCATCGGTCCTTTACAATAGGAAGACTCACTTCTTGGTGGGTGGAATCTGAGTCTTAAGAACAGACTGGTGTTCGTCCAACCTTGGTTCCCTCCTTGGTCTAAGAGCAGAGGGAGGGATCCTAGCCTCTGCCCAATGATCAGGGTATGTACCGCTGGATCAATGGTCAGACCTCTGGACCCAAGTAATAAGAGGGAGGCGAGCATACCTCTTAAAACTAGCAAGCAAGAACTAGTTCCTATTGCAAGAGGCAATATAAAGTCATGGGTCTGTCTCTTGTTGGCTTCCACCCCCCCCCCCCCCCCTTCAGGGGAAGTGGTGGATAATCGCTCCTATCCCTAATGAAAGGGATAGAATGGGGCTCGGTCGAGTAGCTTACCTGCATTGCTTCCTGTTCCAGCGTAGTGACGACTGCGTCCCTCTGCCCACTGGTAGAGGAGGAGAAAAAGATGGGGAAGAGAAGCCAGTCACATTCTCATTCACTCATCCATTCATGCAGTCACACAAGGATGCGATGCTGTTCTGTCCGCCTGGGTGCTGGGTAAGCTGCACAACGTGTTGAGCAGCCACCACGGGTCCCAAGGAAAATGTGTCCAAGGACCTGTGGACTATATCCCGAAGGTAGAAGGAGGTGAAGGTGGTCTGGTTGGACCAGACCCCTGCCTTCAGGACCTGCGCCAGGGAGAAGTTCTTGCATAACGCAAGGGAAGGACCAATACCTCTGACTCTGTGGGCTCTCGGACGAAGGGTACGGATTTCGTCGCTACCATCAGCTTCGTACGCCCTCCTGATCACCTCACGCAGCCAGAAAGAAAGTGTGTTCTTGAATACTTCTTTCTTGGTCACCCCGGTGCTAACGAAGAGGCGTCAACACTCAGGCCTGAGGTGCCGAGTTCTCTTCAGATAGCGCAGTAGCGCCCTCACAGGACAGAGCAGCATCTCATCCGTATCGTTGTCGGTGAAGTCCATTAGGGAGGGGATTGTGAAAGACTCAAACCAGTCGTCAGGGACCGAAGGATTCTGAGTCTTCGTTACAAAGTTCGGGACGAAATCGAGCGTCACAGATCCCCATCCCCTGGAGTGCTTGCCGCTGAAGGAAAGACCATGCAGTTCCCCTACTCTCTTCGTCAATGCCAGGGCCAGCAAGAAGAGGGTCTTGAGGGTCAGATCCCTGTCTGACGACTCTCGGAGTGGCTTGAAGGGACTTCGAGTCAGACTCCTAAGGACGAGAGTCACGTCCCACCCCGGGGGCCTGAGTTCCCTGGGTGGGCAAGACCTCTCAAAGCTCCTCATAAGCAGGGAGATCTCGAACAAATTCGAGATATCCACTCCCCTCAGTTTCAGGACTAGGGCCAGAGCGGCTCTGTATCCTTTTGACTGTGGGGACGGAGAGGAGCTTGTCTTGGCGAAGAAATACGAGGAAATCCGCTACCTGCTGAAGAGTGGCTCTGAGAGGAAAGAGACCCCGTCCACGACACCAACCACAGAAGACGGACCACTTCCCCTGGTATACAGCTGCAGAGGACTGTCTGAGGTATCCAGCCATCTCTGTTGCTGCACTGCGAGAAAAGCCTCTTGCTCGCAAGAGATGGTGGATAACAGCCAGCCGTGAAGACACGGACTCGACGGACCGGTGGTACCCTTCTAAGTGTGGCTGGCACAGCAGGTTGTGCCAGGGGGGAATCTCTCGGCGCTTCAGCAAGCAGAGCCAGTAGGTCCAGGTACCAAACGGCCTGAGGTCGTTTGGGCGCCACCAGGATCATCTGAGGGTTCGCGGTGATCAGCGCCCTGCTGATCACTTTGCGAATCAGACAGAACAGGGGAAAGGCGTAGACGAAAAGGTTGTCCCATGGGTCCAGCACAACCGAGTAGAAAACCTGGAGTTTTCTGTCATGCCGGTGGCGAACAGATCCACGACTGGACGCCCCCACAGGTTGAAGAGCCTTTCCGCCACGTCTGGATGAAGGGACCATTCGGTTCCAATCACCTGATCCCGACGGCTGAGCTTGTCGGCTACCACATTCCTCTTGCCTGGAATATAGCGGGCCGAAAGCTCTGCTGAGTGTGCCACGGCCCACTCGTGCACCTGCAACGTCACCTGGTGCAGCAGGAGGGACACTAGGCCCCCCTGCTTGTTGACGTACATGGCACCACTACTGTGGTGTTGTCGCTCATCAACACCACCGAGTGTCCCACCAGACGGTCCCGGAACTCTTGGAGAGCGAGGAACGCTGCCTTGAGCTCCAGGACGTTGATGTGAAGGTGCTTGTCGCGATGGTCCCACACACCCGCAGTCAGCAACTCCTCCAGGTGTGTGCCCCATCCCTCGGTCGATGCGTCTGAGAACAGCAGCATCTCGGGGGGGGGGAGAGGAGAGGAGAGTGCGAAGAGGCACTCCTCTTACGACGTTCCCATCGTCCAGTCACCAGGCTAGGTCCTGCCTCACCACCTCCGTGAGGGACACGGGGAAGAAGGGAGGGTCCCTTGCCTGTGACCAACACTCCTTTAGTCTCCACTGAAGAGACCGCAGGTGAAGACGCCCGTGAGGGACTAGCTTCTCGAGAGACGACAGGTGACTGATCACGACCTGCCACTGCTGAGCTGGTTGCTCCTGTAGAGACAGGAACTGTCTTGCTGCCTCCCTGAACCTGCTGATCCACGAATCTGCGGGGATCACTCGCCCTGCTACCGTGTCAATCAGCATGTCCAGGTACTTCATCCTCTGCTTGGGCTCGAGGTTTGACTTCTCGTAATTCACTACGATCCCCAGATCGCGGCAGAATTCGAGGAGTCGATCTCTGTCCTGTAGCAACTGCGAGCGGGAGCTCGCCTGGATTAACCAATCGTCGAGATACTACCTCAAGAGACGTATCCCTACCGAGTGGGCCCAAGCCTACACCAGCGTGAACACTCACGTGAACACCTGTGGGGCGGTTGAGAGACTGATACAAAGTGCCCTCAATTGGCACACCGTCCTGTCGAGGATTAAACGGAGGTACTTCCTGGAGGATTGATGGATGGGTATCTGGAAATACGCGTCCTTCAGATCCACCGAAAGCATGAAGTTGTTCTCCCTGATGGAATCGAGCACTGAACGTGCTGTTTCCATCGTGAACCGAGTCTGGCGAACGAATCGGTTCAAGGGAGAGAGATCTATCATCGGGCGCCAGCCCCCCGAGGACTTCTCCACCAGGAAGAGTCGGCTGTAGAAGCCCGGCGACTGATCCTGTACGATCTTCACAGCACGTTTGCTCAGCATGGCTTCTACTTCCTGCCGAAGTGTCATGTCCTTGGTCGAGCCAGGAACTGTAAGTTTACTTGTGAACGAAGGTTCTGGAGTGGGAGGTGAGACCTTCCGGACTCACCAGTGGTAGCTTATACACCCCCCCTGAAACCCCCCCAAGAGGCGGCGCGAGCCCTAAACCACGCCCCCTTGGGCGGAGCTATCAGACACGAGCGGGTTGACTCGGCAATAGTAGTCACATTTTTGAAGTTGTAATAGAACAAAAAATAACACAGAAGTGGGTGAGCTTACCTTAGGCTGTTCAAGTTATGAAGGAATTACTGTGAAGGTGCAAATTTGTTGAACACAAAGGTCTTTTTACTAGTAAGGTCAATCTTCTTGTGCTGTTTTGGTTGATATAAATATTGAAAGATTGCAGTTAGTTTGTTTTCTGTGGAATAATAGTGATTGTATGTATGTATTCTTGTATATATAACCTACTCTGTTGGATTATGAAGTTTGTTAGAATATTCCCTCCTAGGTACATGGTCTCCTTGGCTCACGGGGGAAGGGTTGGAGGGTGACTCAGACCTTGAGTCCGGAAGGTCTAACCTCCCACTCCAGAACCTTCGTTCACAAGTAAACTTACAGTTCTGGAGAGGGAGGCCTCAACCTTCCGGACTCACCAGTGGTAGCTAGGCAGATGCTTTAGGGGGCTTGAAGATGAAGTCCAGCGACCACAGCATCGAAAGCTCCCTGTAAGCCGAGGAGAGCATAGTAAGAGCTGAAGACAGAGTCGCTTCTCCAATTCATTCTGGACATGATTTCTTGTATAGATACACCATTGTATAGCAGTCTTGATGAAGCTTGACCCCTTATAGAGTGGAAATTAGTTGACTGTTTAGTTGCATTTGGGTCGGCTCTGAAAATGCACTCCCTAAAAAGTTGTCTCATTTTTTGTAAAGACATTATCTTGAAGTGTTCATCTAGCCATATGTGGTCTTTCCTGTCTATGATTCTTTCCATACACTTTGTTTGTGTATTCCAAATAGAAGTTCAATTGTCTGACTGGACATATTTTTGGTCTGTTAGGAAGCTTTCTAAAGCTGATCTCTATTGGCGTGTAGTTCTTCTTTTGGTTTTTGGCCATGAAGGAAGGGTGGTTCCGTAAGACAATGTGTTCTGGGGTGAAGGTGCTCCTGGAAATGCAGAGATTGTTAAATTAATTTGCTCTTAAAGGGCAAGCTAAGGCTACTAGGAATAAGGTTTTGTGCGTCAGTAGTAAGGTAGAGTCATCTCTTGTGGTGTTGAGAAACGAGATTACTTTGTCTAGATCCCAGCCAGGGAACTGGTGAGTGTTGCTAGACTTCCTTCTATTAACCCCCGATATCATTGCTTTGACATATTTGTCTTCTGCAAGACAGTAACCTGGGAAATATCCTGACAAGATAGGACCTAAAGCTGCTTTGTAGCTCTTCAGGGTATTGTAAGACAGTCCCTTGTCTATAAGGTGATTGAAAAATAAAATAATTGCTAACAGGGGAATTTGTTGTCGCTTCCATACTCCTTGTGAATGAAACTTTTAAAAATGTTATATAGGTTTTCATACTTGTGCATGGAGCTGTCCCTCAAGCTGATAGCAATTTTGGAGCAAACCTCAGGAGGAAAGACATTTGGGAGCTGGTCCTTTAAATTTTGAAGGTGATCAAAGTTGATTGGAGCTTTGCTGAGGGTGAGATACAATCCTTGAGAACTATCTGGTAGTCTTCGATCTTCACAGTATATAGTTTGTGCTGCTTCGAGACTGACCTCACTAATGGAATCCATGGTTCTGTCCCCTGCGATATGGTACAGAAAAGCATGTTATTATTGCATTCTTTATAGATTTTAAAAGCTACTTTGTGTAGTAAGAATCCTGGTGGAAAGGCATACAGAGGTGTTGATCCCTTCCAGCTAATCTTAAGTGCATTATTGCTGATGGCTTCTTGGTTTGGAAGAGATGAACAAAACTTTTTGCACTTAGTATTGAAGCCATTTGAGAACAGATCCATTTCCGGGGTGAAATTGAAGTCAGAGCAGATTAAGGAGAATAGACTGTCACTGAGGCAAGTTTCTGTGTGAATGGAACCCAGGTCTCTGGAAAGTGAGTCTGCAATGGTGTTACTTACTCCCCTGATCCATCTGGAATTTATCTGTATGTTGTGATCCTTCATGGTACTTAGTATTTCCCTAACAAGTTCATGAGCTCACTTGTTTCTGATACTACCCTGCTTCCTTAGCCAACAATTAGTAACCTTTGAATCAACATGTATTCAGACTACTTTGTTGTATAACCTTGTAGTGAAGTGTTCCATAGAATAGAAGCAAGCTAATAACTCTCTTACATTGATGTGAAGGGAGGATTCTTCATGTGTCCAAGTTCCATTTATTGAGAGTATTTTACCCGCTACTACTAATGCTCCTCCCCAACCCTGGTTGGAAGCATCTGTGAAAAGTTCTGCATCTATTTGTGGTTTTGGAATGTTAACCTCTGTACATTTGTCTTTGTTCCCATGGCTTTAGGTATTTTTTGAAGGAGTGTGGAATGATTTTGTACCCTGAATTAAAATAACTGTGGTATCTGTGGAGATATTTAAGATGGAATCTTCCCATGCTTGTATAGGAAGCACTGAAATTTAAGGCTCCAATTAACATCTGATAGGAATGAAGGTCAGATTTAACAGAGTTGGAGAAAGCTTTGGCCAATTTGATACACTTCTCTATGTTTTTCTGAATGGGATTCATAGTTTTCTTAATCATATTGTGATGCACTCCTAAAAATTCAATTCTTTGAGCCGGTTCAATTGTAGATTTTTTAAAAGAGATATTCCATCCTAAGTCTGACAAGATCTTAATGACTAACTGAATGTGATTTTTACATTTTAAATAATCTTTTGCTAATGTAAGAATGTCATCAAGATAGTTGAATATTAAGATGTTATATGTAGTTCTAATATACTTGATCACTGTGTACATTATCTTTGAAAAAATATAAGGCGCTGTCTTTAGTCCAAAGGGTACCACAGTCCATTTGAACTTCCTTTTACCTAGTGTGAAGGTTAGAAATTTCTGGCTACTTGCATGTAATGGAATGTGCCAATAAGCATCTTTTAAATCTAGTTTGCAGGCCCAAGAGTTTAGATGTAGATAGGGAAATACTGTATTGGCCTTGAGCATGATAAAGGAAGGTTTTCTTATCATGGTGTTAAGCACCTTCATGTCAAAGATTAGTCGTACTGTTCCATCTGGTTTTAATTTATAAAATATGTGGTTGGAGTAGTAAAAGGAAGTTCTGGGGATCTGCTCTATGACTCCTAGTTTTAGCAGTCTGTCACATTCTCTTTCCAATATTTTCCGCTTGTTAGTTGAATAAAATCTATCTTTACCTACCCTTTTTAATGATCTCTAGGCTTTTAGTTTATTATTAAATGGAATTCTCACCCCTTCATTGATAATTGTACAAGCAAAAGAGGCATTAGGAAGTTTTCTCCAACTATCAATATTCATTAGTAATGACTTACCTATCCTACTCGCTGGGGGGCTCTGGGAGGAGTTATTCATTGGGTTTGAGGCCAAAGGCAAGGTCTCTTAACTTCTATCCTTATTTATAGCATTTGGCCCAATGTCATGGTGGTCTGGTGCAGAGCAAAGCTCATTATTAACTGGTGCTGAGCAGAGCTCATTATCAACTGGTGCCGAGTAAAACTCGTTATCAACTGGTGCTGAGAAAAACTCATGGTCTGGTGCTGAGCAAACATCTTGGTCTGGTGCTGAGTGAAGCTTATTGTGCTCTGGTGCATAAAAAACTGGTGGTGAAAAAACCTCTCTGAACTGGTGCGGAGCATGGCTCAATTTCTAGGATAGAGAACAATTTATTTGTCTTTCCTTTCTCTGGCTCCTGAACTTTGCTTGTCCATTTTGGGACCTCCCCCCCACTGTACCCACCTCGCCTATTACCTCTTCTAAGCGGCCGAGACTTGAATCTAAAGCTAGGGTTACCTTTGAGGAAACTGAACCTTCTTCCCTGAAATCTGCCCCCAAAGTTGAATTTCCTACTCCTGAAGTTTGCTGCCCCTCCTCTGAGGAGGGGACCCTTACGAAAGCAGGCAGCAATGGCTGTTTTTTGGTCTTCAGTTAAATTCCAAACTTCTTTAATGTCTGCTTTGATTATGAGATCTCTTATCTCTTCCTTGAGGTATCTAGGAAGTGCTCTACTTCTGAAATTCCTTATCAAATTTTGTATAAGGTCTATGCTCCTTCTTAGGGGACCAATAATAATCTTGGTCAGGAACTCAATGTCATTTACTTTGGAGGGGTATACTATGTGTGCCAGTGCTGCATGCCCTTGAAAGGCAAAAATACTCATCTTAATGTTTTCTATGTCATAGAAAAATTTTCTCTTGTGGCTGTCATCAAATACCTTACCTTCAGGCCAGAAATTCAACTTTGGAGTATTGATTAATTTAAAAAAGTCTGAGAACTCCTTATTTTGACTACTTACAAAGAATTTATCAAGGTTATCACTATGGCCTTCACTGAAAGTTAATGCTACTAGTGAGTTATTCAATTGAATTTTCCCTTCTCTATGAAAAGATGGTTCAGCTTTGAAATTGGTGGAAATATATGCAGGAATGGGTTTATGGAACGTAAGAAGGTTGAAATCCTCATAATCACTTTCATCTTCATTATTATAAAAGGAAAAGAGGTCTAAATTTGCACTTTCAGGTAATTCAGGTGATCGTCTCGAGCGCTTAGTAGGAGGGGGAGCCTCATTCTTCTTAGCAGGTGAACCACTTCTGCCGAGATGAATGTTTTTATACCAGTGATTTATTTACCATAGTTTAATTTAAGTGTTTGTTCAGCAGGTATAGTAAATATGGACACCAGCGGACCTAGAAGGCTGAAGTCAAGCAATCGGGTTCACGGCTCAAATAGCCCTCTTAGGTTAATTAAGGGCCTTATTTAAGTGAATATGTTAGGTTTATATCTGTTATTATTAACATAATCTAGACCTGCCTCTTATGTAACCCTTTGCAGATCGGCCCCCAGGGCCTAGGCTAGTGTCGATAGGTTTAAAGTGAGAAATGTGAACTCGAACAGCCTAACCTACCTGTGGTCTAGCCTACTACCTATTAAGCTGCGTGGTTTTGATGTGTCAGGCAAGCAATTTGTTTTGTATACCTAGTTATAAGTTTGTTATATATAAATTGGAGCATTTAGTTGGTTTTCTCCAATTATTTCATGTTATAATCATGCATATGCTTTGCTTAAGCTACTTACGCTATGTTTGGAAATGGCTGCTCAAACCATTCAAAACAATAACAAACTTACGTATGTGGGCCGCCATTTGCATTTGTGACGTCATGAGTCTAACTCCGCTGCTTTCCATATGCCGGTTTCGTTGTAAACAGAATTTAAGACCTTACCCTTTCTAAATAATTTTCATGAGAGTTTGATTCTGTTGGAGTAACATATTAACTATATCAGAATTTGAAGGCATTTCACTTCCTGCAGTCGATTGTGGATGTTTTTTGTTACTGTCTACATTCTCCTCTTCGCTGGAGTCGTCGCTAAGCCGATGAACCTCCACGGAGGTAAGAATTTGCCTCTTCATATTTTAGCAGTGGGCTGAGATATTACTCTAGGTGCTGGGAGCAAAATAATGAAAACTGGCAAATAGGTGCTGGGAGCAGCGGGAGGGAAAAGAGAACCTCCTATGCCGAAGTCAACTTCAGAAATGTGACTACTATTGCCAAGTCAACCCGCTCGTCTATGATAGCTCCGCCCAAGGGGGCGTGGTTTAGGGCTTGCGCCGCCTCTTGGGGGGGTTTCAGGGGGGGGAGTATAAGCTACCACTGGTGAATTTGGAAGGTTGAGGCCTCCCTCTCCAGAACGTAGGTTTGCAGATGGACTGGGTTGGAGGTGAGGGGTGGTTGAGACTCGAAGGGTAGTAGATATCCCTCCCAAAGGACGTTTACTATCCAGGTCTCCGCACCGTAGCGCTGCCATGTTGCCCAATGGCTCGCCAGGCACCCCCCCACTTCCGGCAGCAGGTGAGGGGGAACGCCGTCCCTAGCGTTTCCCTCCTCTCTTCGACTTCTTCTTCCCAGATCCTCCTCAAGAGAAGGACTGGGAGGAGGGCTGGTGTTGCGGTCACTCGTTACAGCAGAAGTCGAAGGCAGAGTCTTTCCTCTCGGCTTCAACGAGGCGACCGTCTTGGCGCAGAGGAGACTGCCTAGTGGACAAGATGGTCACTGTCGTCAGTGCGCCACTGTTCCACCGCAGCGTCCACCATCTCTCTGGGGAAGAGAAAGGAGGAACTCCGCACCTGTCCGTTGCGAAGACCCAGAGCCGCCTCACGCCCAGCCGCCCTGGTCATTCGGGTGAGAACAGTGTCTCTACGCCGGAGAACCAGGTTGGCCCACAGGTTAGCCGTCTGGTGGGCCAGGTAGGCGATGGCCCTACCCCCAGACTGGCACAGTCTCACAAACGCCAGGTCCCCTTCAGGAGTGATGTTCCCCAAGGAGGCCGCGGCTTTCGACACTGTGAGGGACCACAGGTCGATCCAGGAGACTGCTTGGAATGCTGCCATTGCGGTAGATTCCAAGGCAAGTGCCTCTTGCTGCGAGAACCAAAGGTTCTCCAACAGGAGCTGCGGCAGAGACACCCCCAGAGTTAGCCTGTTTGGGCGGCAGAGGGTCCTCTGAAGGCACGTAGAAGCGCCTGTCGCGGTAGAGGTGGAGGAAGGAGCTTGGCAGACCTACCGGACCGAAGCGAACCCTCCTGTCCGGAGACGAGAGCGTCCACTTGGCTCAGCACGCTTTCAGCCAAGGCCGATCGTGGCAGACCCACCGTCGTCCTGGGTTCCTTCTTAGGCCCCCAGAATGACTCCAAGCCCGATGTGGGCTCAGAAGGTGGGAGCAACGATCCTTCCCCGGGGTCGTTGTGCTGACGAATCAGTGCAATTACTTCTGCGAACGACCTCTGGATCTTAGGAGTGACTGCATCCTGTGGAGATGGAACGTCAAGCCCGTCTAGCGAGAATGCCTCCCGAGACCCTCCTCCTTCCACAGGAGGAACCATGACAGACCCCTCCTGGTCTCCTCCTGCCACTTGCGCATACGATCTGGTTGGTCCGAGGACCATGCCAGGTTCATAGGGTGTCGTGGCGGGATCGCGAGGGGCGCGCTCCTCGCGATCACTCCTGATCGCCTCACTCTTCCCGGTGAAGCCTGAAGAAGTTGAAGGGATCGGAGAGGCAGACCTGATGCTCCCCCCACGCCCACCGGCAGAACCGGTGTGCTGAGGAGGCTGCAGGCCATCACCAACCTGGGAGCGAGGCCTGTCCTCATGGCGCGTCACGCCGCTTGGACCAGCCGAGGCTGGTTCAGGCGACTGAGGGGACCGCTTCTTTGCCTCAGCCCGCGAGCGGTCTGGGACCGTCGCGTCAACCCTGGGTACCAGGGTATCGCCACGAGAGCGATCGCTGGTCTGGTGAGTCGCCTGAGCGACCCCCGCCAGTCTTCCGCTCCGTGCCTGGATCCTGGCACCGAGCGGACTTGGTTGCCTGGGTCTTGGCTGTACGGTCACCCGCAGGTGACCGTACACTCGGTGACTCTCGCAAACGAGAGGCCAAGACGGTACCCGGCGTCGAGGCAGGACCTCTGGCGCCAGGCGAGGAGTGACTGGTGTTAGCCGGCACTCCTCCGGTCCCAATCATCTTCTTCCTTGCGGAAGGAGAGACGGGCCCCGTTCCCGAAGGAACAGGAGGACCGGTGGAAGTCCCAACCGTCCCACCGGAGTGGGACGGACCCTTAGAAGTCTCAGAGCGAGCCTTCTTAGGGGGGGAGGAGGCAACCTTCTTCTTCTTCGGCTGTGGGGCCTTAGAAGTTGAAGGGGAAGCAACGGCAGACGGCGACGACGAAGAAGACAATGAAGACGATGACGACACCTTCCTCCTCTTCTTCTTCGTCAGCTTCCTCAGCACCAATGTCAGGTCTTCCATCCCGGACAGAGCCGGGGCAGTTGCCGAAGCAACAGGGCCCGACTGCACCTGTCCGGAAGGACCTGGGGTGGGAGCAGCAACACCACAGGCAGGAACAACGGCGGCAGGAACTGGTACCGGGACTGGAGTGTCAGCATACTCAGGAACAGGAGGCGGGGCAGGAACCGGCAGCATCCTCTGCACAGGAAGCAGGTCCAGAGGAGAGCTCTTGGGACACCGGAAGTCCGGGGCTGCAGCAGGAGCGGCAAAACCAGGTGGCGGTGTCACAGTGGGCATCGAAACCTCTGGCAGTGGGGCCTGCACAGCAGCTGTCAGGGTCACCGTGGCTACGTGCTGAGTGTACACCAGGTGCGGCGGAGCAGCGTAGCCCTGCGTGGACACCATCGTGGTAGTCGTGGTGGTCGGCCCGTGTGTTACCGGCATGGCCCCTCTCGCCAGGTGACTCAGCAGCCCCTGGACCGTCGGTGTCCCTCACAGCCCCAGCGAGTACCAGGCCCGTCCGAGATCGTCCCCCGTGGCAAGCAGGTCTGAGGAAGGTAAAGTCGGGTGAGTTAGTGGGGGGGTCTCCCCTCGCCCGGGGGGGACAGTTCCCACCCCGAGTGAACGGAGGATCCTGAGTACAACTGGATGTCGGGGTATCTCGCCCCCCCCTCCACGCTCGACTGATCGAGAGAGGAGGAGTGAGAAACCTCCCCCGAAGGGGAAGGAACCATACGAGGGAGCTGAGATGGAGGGAGAAAAGAGGAAGACATGTCCATAACCAAGGGCGTAGCCGGAGAACCCTCCGACGACTCCTTGTCCGGCTTACGTGGCTTCTTCCTCCCCCCATAGCGCTCCCACTGCTCCTCCGACCAAAATATACAAGTATCACATGTCTCGGTGTGAGAGCATTCTCGCCCTCTACACCGAGTACAAAAATCATGAGGATCAACCTCTACAGATGATCGGAAGGTCCCACACTTACGGCCCTCCACACCAGGGCACAATCTGCAGCTGATGGGGGGGCGAGGGGGTCTTTCCGGCTCTTGGGAATCCATATTCACTTGCAATATTCACTGAGAATGAAATACAAAACACAAATACGTACTTATGCAGGCTTTATACATTCACATGAGTAAAAGAGAAAGATGGTTAAACAGCCTTCACGAAGTGAAGAAAACAGTGCATATGACTGAAGCGGGCAGAGAGACGAGCAGCACGTCCATCCACTATCGCGGCCGAAAGCAAAGTGGCTCCTCTCCTCGCAGTTGAGCTGACCGCCAACTGCCGGACAAGTAGTTAACTACAAAACCCCCTTGTTCGAAGCTTACGACCAGTTCAGCAGCCACTAAGTATGTTCCTATTGTTAAAGGACCAAGGGTTTGTATACGTATCGGAACAAGTTGTATACGTAATTGTATTCTTGTTTCACCAATTAAATATCAAGTGAATAAGGCCTGGCCAGCGCGATGACGATGGATCGTCCGCGGTTGTTTACCCTATTTAAATAATTATCTAGTGCACACTTCTTCTTCTTTCTACCATAAAAAATGACAATTTGTCCAAAATTGCATTTTTCCTAACTATACAAACCTGAGGTCCTTTTACAATAGGAAGGTACTAGCGGCAGCTGGATAGGTCGTAAGCTTTCGAACAAGGGGTTCGGTAGTTAACTGCTTGTCCGACAGGCGCGCGCGCGCGACTGGTAGGTAAACAAATCACTTTTGCTTTTGGCCCAAGCAAAAACTGCAGAGTGAGGGGTGGCATGAGGTGGGGCTATGTGTAAAAGGACCTCAGGTTGTATAGTTAGGAAAAATGCAATTTTGGACAAATTGTCATTTGTTCCGACACGGCATACAAACCTTCGGTCCTTTTACAATAGGAAGACTCACTTCTTGGTGGGTGGAATCTGAGTCTTTTGTGAACAGACTGGTGTTCGCCCAACCTTGGAAGCCTCCCTGGTCTGTAAGAGCGAGGGAGGGATCCAAGCCTCTGTCCGATTGATCGGGGTGTGCACCGCAGGATCAATGGTCAGACCTCTGGACCGAGTACTAAGAGAGAGGCAAGCGTATCTCTTCGTACCAGCAAACAAGAACAAGTTCCTATTTGCAAGAGGCAACAATGTTATGGTTTGTCTCTTGTTGGCATCCACTTCCCCCCCCTTGTAGGAGGAATAAGTGGTGGATATCGCTCCCATCCCTAGTGAAAGGGATAAGGATGGGGCTCTGTCGAGTAGCTCACCGGCATCTCGTCCTTATCCAGCAAGGTGATGACCGTATCCCTCTACCCACAGGTAGAGGGGTAGAAAAAGATAGGAAGAGAAGCCAGTCACTCTCTCATTCACTTATCTATTCTTACAGTCACACCAGGACTCGATGCTGTTCAGCCTGCTAGGGTCTGGGTTAGCTAGACAACGTGTTGAGCAGCCACCACGGGTCCTAAGGAAAACGATCCAAGGACCTGTGGGCAATATCCAAAAGGTAGAAGGAGGTGCCAGTGTCTGGTTGTACCAGACCCCTGCCTTCAGCCTGCGCCACGGAGAAGTTCTTGTGTAACTCGAGGGAGTGTACTTCTAGGTCATCTTGGTGCTGACGAAGAGTCTTCAACACTCCGCCTGGGATGTCGAGTTTCTTCAGAAAGCGCGGTCGCGCTTTCACAGGACAAAGCAGCATCTCCTTCGCATCGAAGGCGTTGAAGCCCATTAGGGAGGGGATTGTGAAGGACTCTAACCGATCGTCATGAAACCGAAGGGTTCAGAGTCTTCGCTACGAAATTCGGTACGAAATCGAGCGTCACGAATCCCCATCCCCTGGATGCTTGACTTCGCAGGCAAAGTCATGCAATTACTCAGAGGGGAAAAAAGAAGGGAATTGTCGTATGACCTATCCCTCTTCTCGACTTCGGTGATGTCCTGTACCCCATACTGGTCTATCCGTCTGCAGCGAAGTTGTTCTCGGTAGTGGATAGGCCACGACACTCAATGGTGGGCGTCGATGGTAATGGGTACTGTGACAAGCCAGTTAGGACGAAGAAAAGATTGTTATGGAAACAACCGAACTAAGTCCACAGCGAAGTTCGTAACAGACTTGGGCGCTCTTGACAGCTGCCTACTGACTGCGTTCGGTAGGAGGCAAGTTGTCCAAGCACCCGAGCAAGTCACGTGACCTTCGCTTAACAGGGTTATGCCAAGAGGCTAAACAAAATCAATTTGTTCGTCACCGATGCCAGAAGGCAAGGTGATGACTCTCTTAAGGCATGTGCCCAACAGGCGAAAGTCAATTGCCTTCTAGAGACCGAGGTCCTTGATGGCAAGATATCTCATAGTATAGTTGATTCTCGGGTAAGGAGAAACAACACTATGTGACGTTGAAGACGAAGGTGTACATAAAATGCAACCTACGTCTTCACAGCTGAACCGAGAGAAGGATTCTCAAGATTCTGAACCTGTGCTACAAAGACTGAGAACGCTAACCGCTAATGATTGCTGTCCGGTGAGGATCGTAGTTGCAATAAAAGCGGAGCGCTTCCAGAATGAAGACAGGGAACTACTGCCTGAAGAACTGCTTCTCATGGGCTGAACATTGGAAGTAGAGCTGTCAGGTCGGAGAGTAGGCGATGTCTTCTGACATATCTGTTAATTCGGGGCGAGCAATGAAATTGCACACCTACGAATACGAGATATTTTGAAGACAAACTCAGATGTCTGCAAAAATCATTCGCATTATCTGCAGTGCGATGCAGCGGTTGACTAGTACAGACTTCCTGTTACGTGCGGTAAACAGAAAGATGACAGAGTCCAAGAGATGTCTCTGTTGAAAATTCTCGCAATGTCGAAGGCGATGAAATCGAGCGTCACAGCAGTAGATGGTCCTTCTTATTGCGAGAATCCCCGTTAATCAGAGACCTAAGTCCATGATTGTTGGGCAGAGATACGTTCGGTAGTCAATCCAACCAGGGGAGAGAGAGACGTAACCGACCGTGCATCTCCGAGACCTAGCTGATACTGAGCCGCTATCAGGCAGTTCAATACGCAGTAGCTCTCGGTGACTCGTCATCCTGAGTTGCCAGGTAATCCATTATTCACGAAGGAATACGTTCGGCTAGAACCATCGAGCATAAAGAATACGCTCGAGCAATTATATTTAACCGAACGGATTTCGGTAATACAAAAGCTGATTTGGTGTTGTCATGAACAATACCAAGTATCTAAAATCGAAACTGATAACTGCTGGGAGGTTGCAGGCAACCCGAGTTGCAGTTCAATTAAGATACAATTCGCTCGGTCACAAACCGTAGAGTTAACTACGGTATGCGCCTACCCCACGGACTTTTAATTCACTGTTAAAGAATCATGTCGCGAGGGTAATATACGTAGTATATTTGTAGGTTCTGTACCACGACCTCCATCCTAAATTCTTTCCCCTCGAGGAATTGAGAATAGGATTGGGAGATCGACCGCCTTCGTTCTCTTATTCAAGAGAGTGAAGGAGAAGTCTTTCCCAAAGGAAAGCTTCAATGGTGAACAGAATACGAAGACGATAGTTCAAGCCAAAGCAAAACTGGAAGTTCCCGTCCGTTCTTCTCTATTCCAGGTTAAGCGCCTACTGTGAGATACTCTTCTTTCAGCAGCGGTCTTCTTCCAAATGCTAGAAATTACAGGAATTCGAGCATAAGCGAGGTTCCCGATTATCGTATAACAATTATCGGGTATTCTCGCTCACTTTGGACCGTGGTCTCGCCTGAGTGTTTGGAGATCGTAAAAAACTCGAACACTCTGAGTGCGCTAGAAATTCCGTAGAATTCTAAGCACTCTGCGAAACCCCCCACCGAATTCGTCAGACGATATCGGCTGGTGGTCCTCTCGATTCCCGTGAGAAATCGAGAAAGGGGCAGATCCCTCCTCAATGACGGGGCTTACGTCAGGTAGGACCCGAAGGTCCCCCCGGTAGCGCAGCCCCTAACGTGGGATCTTACAGAGAAATCTCTGTAGGATCCCTCCCCTTTCCCTCGTAGCCGTAAGGAGAGAGGGAATGGGGGAGGAATTGGATACTGGCTCGCCTTCCCAGCGGATCTAGCAGTTGGAGAAGAAAAGGAGCAGCCATCGCCTTACGGCGATGGCCTCTCAGAGCCTGGGAAAACGTATCGTCAGGAGAAAACGTTTTCCCGAGGAGGGTTACGAACTCATACTGTAGGTAAGTGTCTGCCGCCACTGTGAACGTCGTCTGGGTGGGGCTGATCGACACCTGACAGTAGAGAGCCGATACCGCTCCGACTCATTCCAGTCCTCGTCGAGGTCGAAACCTCAGGAGAACCGAAGGGGTATTTAAATACGGTGTCCGAAGACACGTATAAACGCCTCTGTCGCAGTTAGAGGAGGTGAAGTAGCTTGTTCGACCGTCCAGACTGAGAGAGCCTTCTTGTCCGGAGACGAGAGACTACCTGGTTCAACACAGTCGGCAAGCTCCGATCGTCGGCCGACCCACCGTCGATTGGGTTCCCTCTCGGGCCCCCCCCCAAAACGACTCGAGCCGAGACGTGGCTCTGCTGGTGGGAGCGGCGATCCTTCCCCGAGGTCATTGTGCTGACGAATCAGCGCCGTAAACCTCGGCAAAGTTCCTCTGGATCTCGGAAGTCACAGCATCTTGCAGAGTGGGACCGTTAAGCCCTTCGAACAAGAGCATATTCCGAGAACCTTCCTCCTAAGAAGGGGGAACAGCGACAGCCCTCTCGGTCTTCCCCATCCACTTGCGCATACGTCCTGGCCGGTCCAAGAACCGTGCCTGGCACGTAGGGCGTCGTGGTGGGATCATGATGGGCGCACCCCTCACGATCACTCCTCAATACCTCGCTCCTCCCGGTGTAACCAACCCGAGGAGGTTGAAGGTACGGGAGAGGCAGACCTGACGCTCCCTCGTCGCTCGCTGGCAGAACCAGCAGGCTTGGAGGGCTGCAGGCGATCGTCAACCCGCGTGACGATCGAGCTGCAGGCCTGGTCGAACCGTCTCGCTGTGGAGAACGGCTGGACTGAGCACAGCGGCCCCGATCTCGAGTCGCAGTGAGACCGGTGCTTGTCCTCACGGCACGTCACGTCGCTGGTTCCAGCCGTGGCTGGCACCGGGGCGAACGGGCGAGGACCTCTTCCCAGCCTCAAGCCCGTGGTCGGTCGTGGACCGTCACGTCCCCGGGTAGCCAGCTTGTTCACCCCGCGAGAGTGAGAGCTGGTCTGGTGAGAGTCGCTATGAGCGGCTGTCACCAGTCTTCCGCCCACCCGTGCCGTGAACCTGACGCTGAGCGGACTCAGAGGTCTTGGTTCCTGGCTGCACGGTCGCTGGTAGGCGACCGTACACTCGGTACCTCCGCGAACGAGAGGCCGAGACGGACCCTGATGCAGTGGCAGAACCACGACACCAGGCGAGGAAGTACCGGTGTTAGCCTGGTACCCCTCTGGTCCCCGTAGTCTTCTTCCTTGCGTTGAAGAAGAGACGGGCCCCGCTCCGAAGGAGCAGGAGGACCAGCGGAAGGAACCCTCCCGTCCCACCGAGGTGAGACGGGTCCCGAGAAGCTCCCGAGGGAGATTCTTAGGAGGGAGGAGGCGACCTTCTTCTTCCTCGGCGTAAAGCCTTAGAAGTCGAAGGGGAAGAGGCGGCGGCCGACGACGATTAAGAAGATGAAGAAGACGACCCCGACACCTTCCTCCTATTCTTCGTCAGCTTCCTCAGGACAGACGTAAGATCTGCGTATCCAGGGCGGAGCCGGGCTGCTGTAGCCGAAGCCACAGGGCCCGGACGCACCTGTACAGACAGACCAAAGTCTGGGTAGTACCACCACGAACAGGGACGACATCAGCAGGTATGGGCATCCAGGAACAGCAGGCACGGCCAGCACATCATCGGTAGGGACAGCCAGCGCAGCAACGGCAGGAACAGCCAGCGCAGCAACGGCAGGGCCAGCCAGCGCAGCAACTGCATGGACAGTCAGCCCAGAATCGGCAGGTACGGCAGGCAGCACCGGAAACACAGGAAGTGGAGCAGCAGCCAGCAACATCCTGGTACCGGCGGCAGGTCCAGGGGCGAGTTCTAGGGCAGCGGAAGTGTGGTCGCTGCAGCGCGGCAACCACGAGCGGCGGCGGCACGCCCCCCTCTCGGTACGGCGAACGGCACTTCACAGCGGCTGTAGGCAAGACTGTTACCACGTGAGGCGAGTACACCAGGTGATGAGGGACGTCGTCACCTGGTTGCGTGGTCACCACTCCATGGGTGACCGCAGTAGGCCCAGACATAGAACCGCAGCCCCTGGACACCAGCACGCTCTGCAATTGGAAGGACGCCCATACCTCACCAAGGTCCACCTCGTGGCAGTAGCACCTGCGGAAATAATATGTAGTAGCGATTAATGGGGGGAAATCCCCTCGTGCGGGGGTTTGATCCTCCCGAACGAGTGGAAGACCCCTAATACAATTGTACATCGGGCACCGAGCGCCCTCCCCCGCGCTCGACGGATCGGGCGAGGAGAAGAACGCCGATAACCTCCCCCCCCCCAAGGGGAAGAGTCATCTGTGGGAACTGAGCGGGGGGGGTCTCGTTCCCCTTCCCCACCCCCGCACAGTCCCCATGTACCCAACAACAAAATAAGAGCCCATAGAGCAATCGTGCCATCGGCACGAATACAAGGCATAAGGATCAATTCCCTGACTGAGCGAACTTGAACCAAATAAAATTGATGCAATCAATAATAAGGAACAAAATGAAAATGCATCTTGCAAAACGATTCACTTCACAATGAATAAGGGCTCGGATCGAGCGCATTTGCGCCCTCGGTACCGAGCGCAAGGGTGAAAGGTTTCATTCCTTACCTTTATGGATCAGGTTTCTGGAAACCTTGATCCATAATGAAATGATGCAATCAACAAATATATGAAAATGAAAAGACTACTGCGCTTGCGATTTCACTTCATACAAATAAAAAGGGGAAGGATCAATTCCCGTGAATAGCGGAACATTGATCCCAGTCAACAATGCAATCTCAATAAAAAAATGAAAATGAAAAAGAACTGCACTTGCGATTTCACTTCATTCAAATTAAAAAGGGGGAAGGATCAATCTCCGGGCAAGCTCGGAAACTGATCCAAAATGAGTATTGCTACAATAAAAAATAATATATGAAAATGAAAAAGAATACTGTACTTGCGATTCCACTTTCATACTGAATAAGTTTCCTTGCCGAGCGCATTCGTTCGGCCAACGGGCATACAGGTCAAAAATTATAAATGAAAAAGAGCACTTACTTACGATTTTCATCTACATTCATTTCCAAACCATATACGCTCGGAGCGAGCGCTCCCGCCCTCGGCACCGAGCATACACAATACGAGGATCATTCTGGGAAAATGAATTCCCGCAATTACGCCCTTCAGTCCCGGCACTCGGGTAATCGGAGGCGTTGTGAACCAAGATCCTTTAATTCACAATTGAAATCAATGAAATGATTGTACTTACAATTCAGTTTCACTAGATACATAGAAAAAGAAAAACACCAAAATCATGCGAAAGCAAACGACGATGAAGCGGGCAGAGAGCGATGATACACGTCCACACGCCAGCAGGCCGAAAGCAAAAGTGATTTGTTTACCTACCAGTCGCGCGCGCGCGCCTGTCGGACAAGCAGTTAACTACCGAACCCCTTGTTCGAAAGCTTACGACCTATCCAGCTGCCGCTAGTACCTTCCTATTGTAAAAGGACCGAAGGTTTGTATGCCGTGTCGGAACAAAGTCAGTTTCCTTGGATCCCAGACGGGCGTCGTCATTGTTGACGATTGCTGTGAAGAAAGTGCCCCAGCGTATGGGTACAAGTGGTGTGCGGATTTAGCACATGGAATGGAAAGTTTATTGACACAAGTGCCTTCACAAACATCGAGATGGTGTCAATCTTCTACATTTTTAGTGTTTTAAGTAAAAATTTTGAAAGCGTCATGGAGGAATGTTTGCGCTGTGCATGGCTAGAGTTGCATTAACCTCTGTTTAAACTTAAAATATGACCTTAATTTCTAACTTTAGAGAAAATACTTCGAAAGGGTAGTAGATCTACCCTTTTGCGGAGGGTGGATCCACAAGCGGTCAAAACTGGATCAGCTAGTCCAGTCGGTTGTTTCCCCCACTAGCTAATCTTCACTTTTACCCTAACTAGGTAGGTAGTATTAGGTAGCCTAATCGTTCTTTAGCCTCTGCCTAAATGTACTTTTTAAAGTAGCAAATCTAATTAATGGACTGAAAACTCAAACCAAAATTAGGTAGGGGGAAACACCAGCGACTACCAACCCTTATCACGGTGGACAGGTCTTATTCACTCGATATTTAAATGGTGAAACAAGAATACAATTACAACTCCAAGCACAACATTCAAAAATGACAATTTGTCCAAAATTGCATTTTTCCTAACTATACAAACCTGAGGTCCTTTTACAATAGGAAGGTTACTAGCGGCAGCTGGATAGGTCGTAAGCTTTCGAACAAGGGGTTCGGTAGTTAACTGCTTGTCCGACAGGTGCGCGCAGCGACTGGGAGGTAAACAATCACTTTTGCTTTTGGCCCAAGCAAAAACTGCGGAGTGAGGGGTGGCATGAGGTGGGACTATGTGTAAAAGGACCTCAGGTTTGTATAGTTAGGAAAAATGCAATTTTGGACAAATTGTCATTTGTTACGACACGGCATACAAACCTTCGGTCCTTTTACAATAGGAAGACTCACTTCTTGGTGGGAGGAATCTGAGTCTTTTGTGAACAGACTGGTGTTCGCCCAACCTTGGAATGCCTCCCTGGTCGTAAGAGCGAGGGAGGGATCCAAGCCTCTGTCCGATTGATCGGGGTGTGCACCCCAGGATCAATGGTCAGACCTCTGGACCAAGTACTAAGAGAGAGGCAAGCGTATCTCTTCGTACCAGCAAGCAAGAACAAGTTCCTATTTGCAAGAGGCAACATAAAGTTATGGTTTGTCTCTTGTTGGCATCCACTTCCACCCCCCTTGTAGGAGGAAGTGGTGGATATTCGCTCCCATCCCTAGTGAAAGGGATAGGATGGGGCTCTGTCGAGTAGCTCACCTGCATCTCGTCCTTATCCAGCAAGGTGATGACCGTATCCCTCTACCCACAGGTAGAGGGGGAGAAAAAGATAGGAAGAGAAGCCAGTCACTCTCTCATTCACTTATCTATTCTTACAGTACACCAGGACTCGATGCTGTTCAGCCTGCTAGGGTCTGGGTTAGCTACACAACGTGTTGAGCAGCCACCACGGGTCCCAAGGAAAACGATCCAAGACCTGTGGGAAATATCAAAAGGTAGAAGGAGGTGCCAGTGGTCTGGTTGTACCAGACCCCTGCCTTCAGTACCTGCGCCACAGAAGTTTTCTTGTGTAACTCGAGGGAGTGTACTTCTAGGTCATCTTGGTGCTGACGAAGAGTCTTCAACACTCAGCCTGGGATGTCGAGTTTCTCAGAAAGCGCGGTCGCGCTTTCACAGGACAAAGCAGCATCTCCTTCGCATCGAAGGCGGTGAAGTCCATTAGGGAGAGGATTGTGAAGGACTCTAAACCGATCGTCAGGAACCGAAGGGTTCTGAGTCTTCGCTACGAAGTTCGGTACAAAATCGAGCGTCACGAATCCCCATCCCCTGGATGCTTGACTTCGCAGGAAAAAGTCATGCAATTACCTCAGAGGAAAAGAAGGGAATGGTCGTATGACCTATCCCTCTTCTCGACTTCGGTGATGTCCTGTACCCATACTGGTCTATCCGTCTGCAGCGAAGTGTCTCCACATTCTCCTGTCCCCATGCAGTGAAGTTCTTCTTCTCGGTAGTGGATAGGACACCGACACTCAATGGTGGGTGTCAATGGTATGGGTACTGTGACAAGCCGTTAGACGAGAAAAGACTGTTATGGAACAACCGAACTAAGTCCACGCGAAGTTCGTAACTGACTTGGGCGCTCTGACAGCTGCCGACTGACTGCGTTCGGTAGGAGGCAAGTTGTCCAAGCACCCGAGCAAGTCACGTGACCTTTGCCTTAAAAGGGTTATGCCAAGAGACTAAACAAATAATTTGTTCGTCACCGATGCCAGACGGCGAGGTGATGATTCTCTTAAGGCATGTGCCCAACAGGAGAAAGTCAATTGCCTTCTAGAGACCGAGGTCCCTGATGGCAAGATATCTCATAGTATAGTTGACTCTCAGCTAAGGAGAAACAACACTATGTGTCGTTGAAGACGAAGGTGTACAGCCTACGTCTTCACAGCTGAATCGAGAGAAGGATTCTCAAGATTCTGAACCTGTGCTACAAAGACTGAGAACGCTAACCGCTATTCATTGCTGTCCGGTGAGGATCGTAGTTGCAATGAAAGCGGAGTGCTTTTCAGTAATGAAGACACAGGGAAATACTGCCTGAAGAACTGCTTCTCATGGCTGAACATTTGGAAGTAGAGCTGTCAGGTCGGAGAGTAGGCGATGTCTTCTGACACATCTGTTAATTCGGGGCGAACAATGCATAATTGCACACCTGCGAATACGAGATATTTTGAAGACAAACTCAGATGTCTGCAAAAATCATTCGCATTATCGCAGTGCGATGCAGCGGGAGACTAGTACAGACTTCTGTTACCGTGCGGTAAACAGAAAGATGAAAGAGTCCAAGAGATATCTCTGTTGAAAATTCTCGCAATGTCGAAGGCGATGAAATCGAGCGTCACAGCAGTAGATGGTCCTTCATTATTGCGAGAATCCCCGTTAATCAGAGACCTAAGTCCATGATTGTTGGGTAGAGATACGGTTCGGTAGTCAATCAAACCAGGGGAGAGAGAGACGTAACCGACCGTGCATCTCGGAGACCTAGCTGATACTGAGCAGCGAGCTGCTATCAGGCAGTTCAATATGCAGTAGCTCTCGGTGACTCGTCATCCTGAGTTGCCAGGTAATCCCTTCCACGAAGGAATGCGTTCGGCTAGAACCATCGAGCATAAAGAATACGCTCGAGCAATTATATTTAAACGAAACGGATTTCGGTAAATACAAAAGCTGATTTGGTGTTGTCGTGACAATACCAAGTATCTAAAATCAAACTGATAACTGCTGGGAGGTTGCAGGCAACCCGA
>NC_061093.1:28115668-28199426 GCF_015104395.2 Macrobrachium nipponense | reverse complement strand
ACATTGCATATCACAGCATTGAAATGTACATTTGTTCATGCCACTTACCTGACAGATATATATATAGCTGTATTTTCTGAAGTCCGACAGAATTTCAAAACTCGCGGCACACGCAGTGGCGGCCATGGTGGTAGTACCCATTCCGCCGCTGGGAGGCGGATATTCAATCAGGAACCATTCCCATTTTCTATTCATATTTTTTTCTGTCGCCGGTCGGTAAACAACTGTTTACAGACCTCTGCTCAGGATTTTTTTGGATTTGACTCGCTTTTAAGTATCTGATTGGTTTTTTGGTATTGAATTGGATTGTTGAATTGGCATGCGCGATAGTGGACCGTTTTTTGACTTTGGATTCGCTTTTCTGTAAACGTGATGTCTGGATCAAGTGCTGTGAGTTTCAGAGTGTGTGTGAGGACTGATTGTAAGGTGAGGCTACCTGAAAGCATCGGTAGACCCCCACACAGTATGTATGAGTTTGTAGGGGGCATAATTGGTTTTTGGTGGTACCTCGGTGCAATGAATGTGAGAGATTGACCGATGATGATTGGAGAGTATATGAGTCCTATCGCCTTAAATTGGAACGCGATAGGATCAGGAGGTCTTCCTCCAGGAGTGGTTCTACAAACGGTAAGGCTAATATCTCTCCTGTATTAACACCTGTAGAGTTTGCAGCTCCTAAACCTGTGTTGCCTTCGGCTCTGATTCTGTGTCGGGAGAAGCTATGCTCTCTCTCTTATTTTGGAGTCTCTACGCACTCTGGAGACCAAAGTGAAAGCCTTGGAAACTGGCTCGGTGCAAGTGTGTTATCTGTGCCCCTAGTGTTGTGGAGGGGCGTCAGATCGGCCCCATAATGCCTCTAGGCCTAGACCTCTATCGTACTCCCAAGACTCAGGGAGAGGGTATGTCGAAAGCCGCAAGAGGGTTACGGGGGCTCTCCCCACCGATCTGGCGGTCCCTTCGGCAGGCCTTGTTGCAAAGTCCCAGGCTGCCAAGGAGCGCGCACGAGCGCGCGTCCTGAAGGAGTGCTTTTCGTCCTCCGAAGCGTCCTCCCCGCGCAAGGGGTGGAGCGCTCGGAGAGACTCTCGTCCGTCTGAAAAGGACGTTTCGTGTTGAGGACGCTTCACGTCCTGTATCGCCGCTTTCGTCGGAGGATGCGTATGACGCTTTTCCGCCTCAGAAAAGGGGTAAGATCTCCTCCGATGAGGACGCTGGGTTGCGTGCACAGGCGCGTCTCCCTGAGAAGCAGGTAGCTGTACCTGTGAGAAGGAAGGAGGCGTCCCTCGCCCCTCGTCTTCTCGCAGGATCAGTCCTACTTCCTCTGTTCGTTCCTCTCCAACGAAGAACATTGCTTTTGTCCCTTCAGGACCAGCTATCGAGCTTATGGCTCAGAGGACTCGCCCAGCAGCAGTCGAGCCTAAGCGGAGGAAGGACCTTAGACTGCCCGTCAAGAGGACGAAGCAGTCTCCTTCTCCCTCTCCTACTTCGTCTCGTTCGCCGATCGCGTCTCCTTCGGCGATTCGCCGATCTCGGTCGTCCTCTAGGAAGACGTTGTGTCAAGACGCTTTTGAGGAGGACGCTCAGCACGACGTTCGACAGGACGCTCGTCAGGACGCTTGGCAGGACGCTTGGCAGGACGTTCGGCAGGACGCTCGACCAGGACGCTTGTCAGGCAAGGACGCTCGGAACAGGACGCTTGGAGGGACGCTCGGCCAGGACGCTCGGCAGGACGCTCGCAGGACGCTCGGCAGGACGCTCGGGCAGGAGCTCGGCAGGACGCTGGCCGGACGATCGACAGGAGTTCAGGACGCTCTCAAGACGCTTTTGGGGGACTCCTTGACCAAGAAGTCGTACCCCAAGACGCTAGTTTGCGCGCACATGCACGTATTCTGGCTAACATGTCTTCCCTTTCGTGTAAGAAACGTAAGGACGCTTCTCTGGCAAGTGAGGCTGCCTCGGTGTCGCTAAGGAAGCTCATCCTCGTCAGGAACGCTCTACCTGCTTCAAGTGGTAAGCGCCATAAAGAAGACAGCCGAAATAAGGCGTCATCCAGTAAGGATAGGGGTCCTTTGATTAAGACAAGACCCGACATTCGTACGCCCTCTCCGGACAGGCGGTCTCCTCTTCCGTTTAGAGAAGAAGGAGAGCTGAGTAGTTCGGCTGACTCGGTTGAAGAGGAACCTTCTGCTGCCCCTTCAATCTCAGATTATAAAGTTCGTCCTTCGAGGACAAGTTTCAGCCTGCAGCTCCCAAGTCTCCTCCTTCGCAGTTTTCATCCTCTAAGACTGGTAAAAAAACTCCGGAGTTTGTTGAGATGAAAACTTCGCTCTCCACTAAACGAGCGTTCAAGAAACTCCAAGATTGGATGGTACGAAGGAGAGATCAGGCAAGACGACTTTCGCTTTGCCTCCAGCTAGACTCAGCGGAAAAAGGAAAAAAGGGGGTATTTGGTATAGAACTAAAGAAGAAGTGGGGGGTTCGTATCCCTCTTCAGCTCAAGGAGATTTCTCCAGCTTGGGTGGATTCGCAGAGGAGGTCTCTTTTATCCACTGCTAAAGTGACCTGGACCTCTACTGAGACGGACCATCATTTGAAGGGTCTGCTCCGGACTCTTGAAGTTTTCAACTTCCTTGACTGGTGCTTGGGAGTTCTGGATCTGCAAGCGAGAAGCCCAGAATCTCTCAGTCTGGGGGAGCTGTCCAGCGTGTTAGCATGTATGGACAAAGCCGTCAGGGATGGTTCGGAGGAGATCGTCTCTCATTTTGGAACGGCCTTATTGAAGAAGAGAGCTTTGCTGTGCAATTTCACAGCTCGTTCAGTGACTCCAGCTCAGAAAGCGGATTTGCTTTTTTCTCCCCCAGACTTTAGTAAAGGACCTGACTAGCAGTTTGCAAGAGAAGGCAACGCAGGACCTCTTAGCCCAGTCTACAAGACGTTTCGGCAGTACCTTCAACTTCTTCAGCTTCGGTTCGACTGCCGAAGAAGGTTAAGCCCTTTCGTGGGGCTCCCCCCTCGAGAGCAGCTCCTCGAGGAGAGGGTTTTTCACGAGGAAGAGCTTCCTTTAAGTCAAAGCCTTCCAAGTGAGAAGCATGTCCTTCAGACACCAGTCGGAGCCAGACTGAAGTTTTTTGCGGGAGCGTGGAGAGAGAGGGACACGGACTCTTGGTCCCTCAAGATCGTGGAGCAGGGGTACAAGATCCCCTTTTTTAGATCTTCCTCCTCTTTCGACGACTCCCAGAGTTTCCGTTCTCCATCCTATCAGGGAGAGAAGAAGCAAGTGTTATTCGATCTTCTTCAACAAATGATCGAGAAAAGAGCGGTGGAACAGTCGCGGACCTGGGGTCTCCAGGTTTTTACAACAGGATTTTCCTAGTACCGAAGCAGTCGTCAGGTTGGCGTCCAGTTTCTAGATGTAAGCAGGCTCAATCTTTTCGTGGAAAAGACCAAATTCACGATGGAGACGCCTCATTCTGTTCTGGGAGCCTTGAGACCGGGCGACTGGATGGTGTCCTTAGACTTGCAGGACGCGTACTTTCACATCCCGATCCACCCTCTTTCAAGAAAGTATCTAAGGTTTGTCTTAGACAAAAAAAAGTGTGGCAGTTCAGAGCTATGTGTTTCGGCCTGACCACGGCTCCAATGGTGTTCACCGTAGTCATGAAGAATGTGGCGAGGTGGCTACACTCTTCGGGGATAAGAGTTTCCCTGTACCTCGACGACTGGCTGATCAGAGCGTCGTCGAGAGAAAAGTGTCTGAAGGACTTGCAGTTCACTTTAGCCCTAGCAAAGTCCCTGGGACTTCTTGTCAACCTCGAAAAGTCGCATCTGACCCCGACACAGTCCATCGTGTATCTGGGGATTCAGATGGATTCAGTGGCTTTTCGAGCGTTTCCGTCCCAGGAACGTCAGCGGCTAGGTTTAGAAAAGATCTCGGCCTTCTTAGGGAAAGAGACTTGCTCGGCGAGGGAATGGATGAGTCTGCTGGGAACCATTTCCTCGCTAGAAAGGTTTGTTTCCTTGGGAAGACTGCACACTCAGGCCTCTCCAGTTTTTCCTTGCGGACGAGTGGAAGCCAAGGACGATCTCAATGCCATATTGAGAATATCTCTTCCGAGTAAAGAACCATCTAAGATGGTGGTTCGACCCTCAGAAGCTACAGGAGGGCGTGTCCCTAAGTCTTCTGACCCCGACCTAGTGTTGTTCTCCGACACGCTTCCATCACGGGCTGGGGAGCAACACTAGGAGGGAAGGAAGTGTCAGGCTCCTGGGGAGGGGAACAGGTAGCCTGGCACATAAATGTCAAAGAGCTTGCAGCAATCTTTCTGTCTCTGCAGTTCTTCTTGAAAGGAGTTTTGAAGAACAAGATTGTTCAGGTAAACTCAGACAATACCACAGCACTCGCTTATTTGAAAAATCAGGGAGGAACACACTCCAGAACTTTGTTTTTCCTGGCGAGGGAGATTCTGCTGTGGGCGAAGAGAAGAAAGGTGACAATCCTGACGAGGTTCATTGCAGGAGTGCAAAACGTCAGGGCCGATCTTCTCAGTCGTCGGGAACAAATCCTACCGACGGAATGGACCTTGAACAAAGACGTGTGTCGAGACCTTTGGGAGGTTGTGGGGGGAGCGTCCTCTGGTCGACTTATTCGCGACGTCAAGGACCAAGAGACTTCCTCTTTATTGCTCCCCGGTCCTGGATCCAGAAGCGATCGCTGTAGACGCGTTGCTTTGGAATTGACGGGTCTAGATCTGTACGCCTTCCCACCATTCAAGATTTTGGGGGAAGTCATGAGGAAGTTTGCGGCCTCAGAAGGGACGAGGTTGACCCTGATCGCTCCGATGTGCCAGCGAGAGAATGGTTCACAGAGGTCATGTCTTTCCTTGTAGACTTTCCAAGGACATTGCCCTGGAGGAAAGATCTACTCAAACAGCCTCACTTCGAAAGGTTTCACCAAAACCTCTCCGCTCTGGGTCTGACTGCGTTCAGACTATCGAAAGTTGGCCAGAGCGAGAGGTTTTTCGAAAGCAGCTGCGAGAGCAATTGCAAATGCAAGACGTGCTTCCACAAGAGCTGTTTACCAATCGAAGTGGGCTTCCTTCAGGGCATGGTGTAAAAAGGAGGGAGTTTCCTCTTCCTCGACTCTGTGAGCCAGATAGCTGATTTTCTGCTCTTTCTCAGGATGTGCAGAAATTAGCGGTCCCTACCATCAAGGGATATAAAAGCATGTTGTCAGCGGTTTTTGGTTTTTAGGCACAGAGGCCTTGACCTTTCTGACAACAAGGACATTCATGATCTTTTAAAATCTTTCGAGACTTCGAAGATTCCTCAAATGAGACCTCCGTCATGGAACCTTGACGTGGTTCTTAAGTTCCTTATGTCAAGCCCTTTCAAACCGCTTCAGGCAGCGTCTCTTCGAAACTTGACAAGGAAGGCTCTTTTTCCTAACTTCTCTTGCGACGGCTAAGAGAGTTAGTGAGATTTCAAGCGTTTAGTAATTTAGTGGGATTCAAAGGAGACAATGCTGTCTGCTCTTTGAACCCAACTTTCTTGGCGAAGAATGAAAATCCTTCGAATCCTTGGCCGACTTTCGAGATCAAGGGTATGTCAAGTCTGGTGGGCCAAGAACCAGAGAGAGCCCTGTGCCCGGTCAGGGCTCTCAAGTTCTATGTACATAGAACAAAAGAGGTAAGAGTTCCCTCAGGTAATCTCTGGTGCTCTGTGAAGAGACCAGAGTTACCTTTATCTAAGAATGCTGTTGCTTTCTTTCTGAGGGACGTCATTAAGGAGGCTCATTCATCTTTCCAGAAGACTGATTTGAGCCTCTTACGAGTGAAAGCTCACGAAGTTCGAGCTGTCGCTACCTCTCTTGCCTTCCAAAAGAATATGTCATCAAGGACATTCTTGATTGCACCTTTTGGAGGAGTAACTCCGTCTTCGCCTCACATTACTAAGGGATGTGAGAATGATTTATGACGACTGTAATTCACTGGGGCCATACGTTTCTGCGGACACAGTCTTGGGGTCCGGAAGTAGCTCTTTCCCTATCCCTTAGTTAGGCTTAGGTTAGTTTTATTGTTGTGTTTTTTAGGTTTGTGGTGAGTCTTATGTGAAGATCTCCCATCCTTTAGTTTAGTTTTAAGGGGTTTTTTGAATAGTTGGTCAGGTGGTGGTCAGTTGCTTCGTTGCCCTCATATGTATGGCTCGATGGTCTTGTCACATTGAGGTCTCGTACCCGTTGACAGATCATCCAGAGCGCACCAGCACTACAGGTCTCCACCTGGCTGGCAACTCTGATTTAAGCAAAAGCAGCCTTAAGTGACAGTAATCACAGAGTCTACTTTGTAACAGGTGAGGAACCAAGATGTATATCATCTACTTAATTTAAGGGGGCCGGCCGGCTAATGCCCTTTTTTAAGGAGCGACTTTTGATATTCATACGACTTAATAAGGTGACTTGGGACATCTCCAAACCGCATATGATTTTCGCCTCTGACCTTCGGTTTTGTGACTGCCAGGGCGATTTATCCCGAAAATACCATTTTTCAAATTCTATCTCCTCCCTTGATATTTAATTAAGACCTGGGATTACTACCATATAGACCTTGATGTAGACCTCCAATCGAATGGAGAGTTTTTTTTCTAAAAGTCATTTTTTTGCTAGATATGAATTTTTCAAATATGGTCAAAAAATAAACCCTATAAATCAGGAGAAAAAAATTTATAAAAAAAATACGAAACAAAAATTGGAAAAAAAGGGCTCTATTTGATTGTTCTATATGCTCTTCCGTGAGATATTATCCAAATTCCAATGTTATAGCTTTAAAACTAAGTGAGAAGATAGATTTTGAAGGTCAATAAGTATAGTTTTGAGATACGGGCGTTCAAAGTTTTCCTTCGTATTTCTATAAAGACAATATTAATAAATAATGATTATTATGAATGTATATTTGTTTTTTGTGTATTATAAACCAAAACTATTTTATCTATCATAATTTAATCATAAATGATGATCCCTTTGTTTCTCATATATCGCAGCCTGGGGCACTGCTTGAGGCAAGATGGGGCACTCCTTCCTACACAATTCTCTCTCTCCCCTTCACTAACTCTGCTTATTACAGCGAATTTTCTTCTTCTGTGTGTTAGCGAGATGTTTTCCTTGTATTTTCCTCTTTGGCATGATGAAATTCTTGCCCGAAACAAAGATAACAAACGTAATTGCAAGAGAATGTCAAGAGGTGAAACTCGAAGGTGTACTCTTTTTTTTTTTACAAGACAATTTAATAATCATGATTATTATGAGTTTCATATTCCATTTTGGGTATTAAAAAACCAAAACCTTTATTTATCATAAATGAAGTCTCTCTGCTCAAAGATCGTAGCCTCAGGCACAGTATGACGTGTGCTGTCAAGCAAGACGGGGGCGTTACTAAGCAACCCTCCCCTCTCTCTTCACTAACTACGCATATATATGATATTCTGTAATAATACTTGAGCGATTTTTCTTTGTCTGTATGTTAGCGAGATGTTCCCTTGTCTTTTCCTCATTGGCATGATGAAATTCTTGCCGAAACATACATAAACATACTTGAAAGCAGGCGAATGTCAGATGTTGAAATGGAACGTGTAAACTACTTGACGTCTGTGATCGCAGTAACTCAGGACTGGATTTGGTAGCTTGAGCCTGAAGTCTCCTTCTCGACTCGGGGAATGTCTACAGATGCCATTTCTCCCAATTTCTTTGACAATAATTATCAAAATTTACGATAATAGAAGAAATATTGCATTTTCTTGTACGGATCAATGTTTTAGGCTTATTGAGTTACGTTAACTAATTACCCTGTAACTACGAAAGTAAGAGGAATTTTGACGAAATATTTCGTATACGTTTTTATTCTCAATTGCCATATGAAGCTCCATGAATTTTTTCATGACTTTGCATTTTTCGCCCTATACCTCCATATATAGAGGTTCCGGCCGGCGGCCCCCTTAAGTTTTCCTAAAAAATCCTATTCTGTCTCTTCCCACCCATCCGAAGGTGGGATTCAGCTATAATATATCTGTCAGGTAAGTGGCATGAACAAAATGTTATTGTTATTATACAATTAAGTTTGTTCATACTTACCTGGTGAAAGGGAGATTTGTCTCCTGTGCAGCAGATAATATTGATTACCTAGAAGATACTTCATCTGGTAAGGACATTGCATGGCAGTTATGGTGGTATATCAGTCACTAAGGAACATTCCTCATTCCATGTTTGAGGTCATTCCATGTGCAATTCTTAAAGTATGCAAATCAGAGAAATCGATAATCAACCAAAACATTAATACTGTAGAGAAAAATATCTTATAATCCTACTGGGGCGAGGATGTAATTTGGATGATGGCAACAGTCCCACCATTGACTGGTAATTCAAATGTCATAGAAGAGATGTTCATGGATAAAAGTTCTGATGCACTACATGATACCAAAAGTGATGATGAATCAAATAAACTTTATAAATCAGTCAAAACTCCCAACTTGGTCAGCTTTTATAACTCATGTTACAACTTTATTTATTTGTATTTGTTTTTTGCTTGAGATGCGATGATCAACCAATAGATGGCGGCGTAGGTTGGATCAGGAAGTGTGATGTTTTTGTATTTATCCTCCTTGGTTTTCTATCAAGTGTAAAGTTCTGTTGTTTTGATCCTTTCAAAAGTTTACTGGCTACTTAGTTTCGTACGTATCAGTGTGTCTCCTGGAATTGTAGTGACAATAAGTGGAGATATACTAACTATATTACGAAAGAGTGCAAAGTCATATTATTAATATGGGGTAAAGTATTGATTCTCTTGTATTATCTTCTATGTAGGTGACTTAGCATCTGAAGTGTTTTCTCTGTATAGTGAGTACGAGGTATTCGAGTATTTTTTTCGTTATAATGAGTTTATTGAATATTATGTATTTCTTTGTGTAAAGAGTGTTAATACTCGGTTTATTACATCCCATGATTTCTCTACTGTAAATGTTTATAGGGTTTTCGGTAATGCTAATTAATTATTAAATAATAATTATTAATTTTGAACGGTGTTTGAATGATTGCCTTGGGTAAGCAAAATATTTACGTTTCCCTATCTAATAACTTAAGAGTATTAGAAGCAGATCGTAACAAGTGGGGGCCTGTCCGGGATTGAAATTTGTTAGCCCTCGGTAATTGTTTGTATAATGATCGTTGTGCAAGATTTGTTATATGCATATTGCCGTATTGTCAAATTTATTTCCTTTTGTGCAGTTTATCTAAATGATAATTAGTATATTAAGTTGATAATTATGGAGTCCTTTAACATTAGTGAGTTTGTTGAAAATCCTACGAGTGGATATTTGAGTTCGCACCGGAGGCGAAAGGATGATTGGTTAGAGATCGCTAGTCCACTATAAGTTTGATAAAGACATAAGAAAGCGTGGCGTAAGTCTCAGTTAAGAGTAACGTAATATCGAAGTTAGTCGATGATGGATTTCTCTCTGAAGAGGCCTTTGATTTATGTGACGAAGGTAGTTCAGTCTTGGTGGTAAAAGAATAGAATTCAGTAAGCAAGAGAAAGAGAGGAACTTGAACGTCAGGACAGATCAAAAAGGGAAGGAACTTGAGCGTCAGGACAGGTTAAAAAGGAAGAACTTGAGCGTCAAGACAGGTTAAATAGAGAAGAAAAGAATATCAGTTAAAGTTAGAAGCCCTCAAGAGTGGAAGTTAAAAAGTAAAATTTCTCTTATTGACGAAGGTATGCCTGATGTAGTAAGTTTACTAAGATTGTGCCTAAATTGATGAGTCAGAACCTGATGAATTTTTTTCACTTTTCGAGAAGTTAGCTCAAAGTTTAAGTTGGCCTAAGAGGTCTGGCCTGTGATTATTCAACCTGCTTTGGTAGGAAAAGCTAGGTCTGCCTTTCTAGCTTTGGATGCTAGTGAGTTGCAAGGATTATGATTTTATCAAAGATAGTATACTTAAGATATATGAACTTACTCCTGAGTATTATCGTTTGCGATTTAGAAGGTTTCGTAAATGTGATAAAACAATCATATGTAGAGTGTACCCATAGTATTGTTAAACTTCATGATAAGTGGATTAAAGCAGCTGGAGTCACGTGCATGGAAGAGTATAGAGAGTTGATGTTACTTGAACAATTTTTAAGAGGAACTCCTGTTGATGTACAGAGATATTTGTTTGAAAGAGAAGTCACAACTTTGCAGAGAGCTACTACTCTGGCTGAGAATTTTGGTCTGTTTTAAAGCATTTAAAAGGGGAAACAATTTCCAGGAGATCACCACATACATCACCTTGTAAATCATTGCAGAATTCACCACATAATAGTCCTGGCCGGAGTAAAAATAAAGGCCAGGAAGGACTATGCTGGAAGTAATAATAGTACTGTTGTGAAATGTTATTGTTGTGATGAGGTTGGACATATTTCGTAGAAATTGTCCTGAACGGCTTAAAAACAAAGAAAAGACAGGGAGTGTAGCTTGTTCTCTCCCGAGAATGTGGTAGAGGTATGGTAAAGAAAGTCTCCTCTGGTTAGAGAGGAATTTAAACCTTTCTGTTTTAAAGGAAAACTTTGTGTTCCAGATGCAAGTTCCAATGGAATCTCTGTCAGGATGTACGAGATACGGGTTCGTCGCACAGCTTGGTGGTCAGAGATGCAGTTCCTGGGATAGAGAATTGTATGACTCAAGATAGTGTAATTCTGAAGAGCATTGGTGGACTGACTACAGTACCCAGAGCAAAAGTTGCATGTGGATTGTAATTTGTATACAGGGAATACTGTTGTAGGAGTTGTTGATTCATTACCTATACCTAACATTGATTTTCTATTAGGAAATGATATCGCTGGTGCCAGAGTGATTCAGATCCTGTTGTTGTGGATACTCCTCTGATTGAAATCCAGTGAAGGACCTAGAAGAGAAAGCCATGTTTCAGTCATGTGTCGTTGAACACAGCCTGAGGACTTTGGATAATGCAAAGAATTTGATTTGTACGGATGCTGTTCATGCTGATGTCGCAGCAGGTGATGTAGTAGAGGAGCTAGAGCAGAGAAACTCTCCTCTGATAGAAGACAAGGTAGATAAAGTCAACAATGAAAATGACTGTAAGCCAGACAACGCTATTGTGGAGGTTTGTGAATCTTCTTTACTAGAGTGTAATATTTTGGATTCAGAGTTTCATAATGTTTGAAATGAAGGACTTTGATATTAGAGAAGCTCAAGCTAATGATCATTCTTACAACAAATGTTTAATGAAGCTGTTTCAGAGAGTGAAATCGCTACGGAAGCGACTTGCTATTATTTAAAACGACGGAATACTGATGAGAAAGTACAGAGCTCTTTCTACTCCTGCTAATGCTTCATGGGACGTGAAGTACCAATTAGTTGTACCTTTAGGATGAGAGAAGAAATAATCCGGATTGCCCATGTGAATACATCTGCCCATCTGGAGTGAAGAAGACCACACTCAATATTCTGCAATATTTTTATTGGGCTGGAATAAGAGAAGATGTAAAGAAATTTTGTAAAGTATGTGTGATACTTGTCAAAAGGTAGGTAAACCTAATCAGCCTATAAAGCCAGTACCTTTATCTCCACAGATTGTATGTAGTGTTCCATTCGAGAAAGTTATTTTGGATTGTTTGGTCCATTGCCTAAGTCTAAGAAACAAAACCAGTATTTGATGACTGTTAGTGCAGTAGCATAAGGTATCCAGATGCTGTACCTCTGCGTAATATTTCTGCTAAAACATTAATTCCTCATCTAGTTAAGATTTTCACCCAATAATGGAATACCTAGGATTTGTCCCAGACCGATCGTGGAACTAATTTTACGTCTACATTATTTCAGGAAGTAATGAAAGTAAATGGGTATTAAACATTTCCTAGTCCACATATATCATCCTCAAGTCAAGGTGTCTTGAAAGATTTCACCAGACGCTAAAAGCAGGATTGACTAAGTTTTGTGAAGAAACTGGCAAAGACTGGGAGGAAGGATTGCCGTTTGTTTTATATGCTGTGAGGAATGCTCATCAGGAAAGTCTTGGATCCTCTCCCGCCGAATTACTTTATGGAAGACAAATTAGAGGACCACTTAAAGTATATACGACACTTGGTAGACTATTAGTGAAGGTGTCAGTTTGGGAGAATATGCAACTAAGTTAAGAGAAAAACTTGAGTATTCACGTAAGTTCGCCATCAACATTTGTTAAAGCTCAGCATTCTATGAAGAAAAACTTTGATAGTAAAGCAGAGAAGAGAATTTAAAGTAGGAGATAGAGTTTTGATGTTAACTCCTATGAAGAAAACCTTTGAAAGCAGATATGAAGGACCATTTACTGTGATGAGTAAGAATCAGAATGTATATGAATATCTACTCCAGGTAAAGGAGAGATCGGAAAATAGTACTATAAACAGATTAAAACTTTATTCTGATAAGGAGGAAAAACTGAAGAAAGTATTGCCATTGCTAGCTTGGTTCTTGTTGACAAGTCTTCTGATCAAGTATCTGATAACCATCTTATAAAAACAGATGTTCGATTATCCAATTCTGACACTATTAACCACCTGAAATCTAAATTACATCATTTAACCCCTCTTCAATTGCAGGATATAGAAAGGTTGTTGGAATCTTTCCCAGCGATTTGTGGAGACATACCAACACAAACTAGTCTTGTGGAAGTTGAGATACAGCTTAAGGTCGACTCAGTTCCAGTTAAGAGCGCTCCGTACATAGTTATCTACCATATAAGAGACAATCATGAAAAAAAGGAGAGGTAGATTTCTTGCTTGAACATGGTTTGGCCGAAGCCATCCATAGTCCATGGTCCTCTCCATGTGTACTAGTAGGAAAATCAGACGGTACATATCGGTTATGCACAGATTATCGTCAGGTAAACCAACTTACTGTTTCGATTGCTATCCGTTACCCAGAATTGACGATCTTATCGACATGGTAAGCTCATCGAAATTTATATCTCGAAATAGATCTTCTTAAAGGTTACTATCAACTACCATTGTCAGAATCCTCAAAACCCATAACTGCGTTTGTAACTCCAAGTGGACTTTTTCAATACAAAGTGTTCCCTTCCTTTTGGATTAAAGAATGCTACAGCTATATTTCAAAGGCTCTGAATGATGTTTGAAGGATTTACCAATGTTGCAGTATACTTGGATGACATTATTGTTTTTACAGATACTTGGGATAGCCACTTAGAGACGTTAAGGAAGGTATTCGCTCGGTTGAAAGCTGCAAACCTTACCCTGAATTTGGCGAAGAGTGACTTGTTATGCCCGAATTCAGTATCTTGGATACGTTGTTGGGAGTGGAGAAGTCGCACCCACCGTTAATGCCAAGGTGGAACGCCATCTTAACAGTGAAGGAACCTACCTAGTCTTAAGGAAGTTCAACGCTTCCTGGGATGGTGGGGTACTACAGAAGATTCTGCAAGAATTTCTCGGAACTTGTTTTTCCATTGACTGATCTGACAAGCAGCAAGAAAAAGTTCCAGTGGACTTCAGAGTGCCAGGAGGCATTCAACAAAGCTAAGACTTTGTTAGTCTCAAGCCCAATTCTCAAATCTCCTGATTTTGGAAGTCCGTTTATCCTTGAAGTGGATGCCAGTGAGATTGGAGCAGGAGCAGTTCTTCTGCAGAGAAGCCAAGATTCTTATACATCCAGTGATGTACAGCTCGCAAAAGTTTAAACCCCATCAGCGTAACTACTCTACGATAGAAAAGTTTACTTTTGGCTTTGGAGAAGTTTGATACTTATCTTCATTCGTCCCCATACACTATTGAAGTGTATACTGATCATCAACCGCTTACATTCTTGCAGAGAATGAAGACTAAGAATAAGAGACTGACGAGATGGTGGTTATCTTTACAAGATTATGATCTACATGTGAGTCACATCAAGGGAAAGGATAATTTGCGTGCAGATTTTTTTTATATCCATGGCATCCTGTAATGTAAAATGGTAAATATTTGTCCTTGGTATATTATGAATTGTAATTTTTTTTGTTTATCCTCATTGGTTATAATGATGATTTTAAGGAAGGAGGTATGTTACAACTTTATTTATTTGTATTTGTTTTTGCTTGAGATGCGATGATCAACCAATAGATGGCGCGTAGGTTGGATCAGGAAGTGTGATGTTTTTGTATTTACCCTCCTTGGTTTTCTATCAAGTGTAAAGTTCTGTTTGTTTTGATCCTTTCAAAAGTTTACTTGGCTACTTAGTTTCGTACGTATCATGTGTCTCCTGGAATTGTAGTGACAATAAGTGGAATATACTAAACTAATATTACGAAACGAGTGCAAAGTCATATTATTAATATGGGTAAACAAGTATGATTCTCTTGTATTATTCTTCTATGTACGTGACTTAGACCATCTGAAGTGTTTTCTCTGGTATTACGTGAGTACGAGGTATTCGAGTATTTTTTCGTTATAATGAGTTTCTTGACATATTAGTGTCTTTCTTTGTGTAAATTAGTGTTCCTACGGTTCTTTCATCCCATGATTTCTCTACTGTAAATGTTTTATAGGGTTTGGTTTCGGTAATGCTAAATTAATTAGTAAATATAATTATACTTATTTTTAATTTTTAACGGTGTTTGAATGATTGCCTTGGGTAAGCAAAATATTTACGTTTCCCTATCTAATAACTTAAGAGTATTAGAAGCAGATCGTAACATCAGTTATGAATGAAGCAAAGAAAAAACTAGTTTGTGTACCACTTAAACTAAAAGAAACAAGCCAATAAACACAAGCATACAAAATCACTTTCATGAAGAAGCTTGAAAAAATTACATCGCATGTGACTCCTGAGGCCAAAATAGTTGTTTCACTGGATCTAGGCTTATACAAACCTGCACTAAGGCTATCTATGACAAATAATATGTGGAGCTTTGACATTATGGAAAAAAAGAATTAATGAAGAAAGCAATTTAAATGTACACACAGTTCAAACATTACTTTTTCTCAAGTGCTTAAAAACTAAACACACTGAACGAATCTGCAGCAAATTATATTTTCCCAACTGGAGAACAAATTGAAAATTTATTTTTGTACAATGTTATGAGATTGTCCTTTGATGTTCATTTCAACTGTCCAAGAAATCCTTTCCTTACTATGCACAGTAAACTATTTTGTTCTCATGTGATTTCTGTCCTGCAGTTGGTCTGTTTTCTTTGCTTCTTATGGTTTGCTGGAAAAACAATTATAGCAGGAACAAATAAATAACTGATATTTTTGGGGACGTTGTAAATACTTGTATATGAATGACAGGAGACCAGTGTTGTCTTATCCACTGATTCCGCTGATTGTAGCCCTACCTGGCAACACTGCAGGAGATAATTAAGAAAAATAGCTCTGTGTGCTAAGTTCTTATACACAGTGAATAAATTATTTTTCAATCACATTAGTCATATAATAACTTTGATGTCAGTTACTAGTGGAAATGCAATGAGAAGTAGGATATATATGGCGGAAACATTACAAAATTGGTTATAGCTTGCAAACTGTGGATTTATGAAAATAAAGCTCTTACACATTTTTTTTAATATTGATCAAATCATTGCTGGTGAAAATTTTTCATAGGTTAATGAGTTATAGATGAAAATCTAAGAGCATCTACAAAGTGGCAAAGGTGCAGCTGTCCAAAAGGGAGACTTCTACGGTGTAACAGGACCCTGAAGACAACTAGTTCAAGCCGAATTGGTTGTTCCCAAAACGGTAGCACTGGGAGTGTTCAAACTTCTCGGTGCTATCCAGCCTGAACAGATTGACATATGTTCAGTAAGATCTTAAGTTGAACCAAAAACAGTCTCAGATTCGAACTCTGGGGAGTAGACTCCATAGAGTTCCTCTTATTCCCTTGCTCATCCCAGTGTAATAAGGAAGTAGAGGGCAAAAAAAAAAAGATAAGGAGGCTTGACTGTTCTTGCCCACTCTTCTCTGAATTTGCGGTGTTTCGTTTGCACTAATGCAAGAGAAAGTTGAGCAGCATAAATGCAGTAAAAGCTGCGAGAACTTGCCATGTTTTGCTACCTGTCTATCTTCTCTGTGATCGAGCCTCAAGAAGAGAGACTACACAGAGACCTATCTGCTTCAGATGCCTTGTCCCAAGGGACAGCAACATCGATCTTGGCACCTGAAGAATAGCCATTCCTGGCTTTCGCAGGTGGCTTGGTCCCTTCTCTCGCCCTGTGCCACTGTCATGACAGAGAGAACTCTACCCATCAGTGACTGTGGGTATACGACCCCTTGGAGGTTGTACACTCAGAGAGACTCGCTACGAGTATCCGACAGCCCCGGTTCCATGAACAGCGCCCTTAGAACCAGAGACAGGAGAACGAACCTGGGTTCGAACTCCTGGGGCTCCTAAGACACTATACTATTTTGAGGATAGTGTCCTGGTTACTGCTCCGGAAGGAGCAATTGATCGAAGAGACACCCAGCTGCTTTCCCCCACCCCCTAGGGAAAGGATGCAGTCCCTTAGAAGTCTCGAGGCGAGACTTCTTAGGGAGCAGAGAAACTACCTTACTCTTCTTGGGCCATGGAACCATTCAAAGAGGGAGGTGAGGAGGCATTAGATGACAAAGACAAAGATGATGACCCCTGTGAAACCTCATGCAACATGGGAAGAGGAGGGTGCTATGTCATGGCGAGGGACCTCACTGATCTAGAGCGAGTTTGTTCGGTAGAGCTAAGCACTTGGCTCAGCAGAGCTGCCTGGCCAAGCTAAGTCGAGTGAGCTGAGCAGAAAACCACTACATGAGTGGTAATCGTAAACAAAGAACTATCACTTCTCCCAATTAACTGTTTCTCTTTTGAGGCAAAAGCTACCAAGAGGAAGAATAAAGAGGGATTTGTGTCTGCCTGTCCTATCGTGTTCGACCCTAAGGTCCAAGACACGAGAATGGTACTAGATCATTCACCTAGGTGTTGGATGCAGTATCAAGCTCTGCATAACTCCAAAGCAGACTGAAGAACAAACTCATCGCATGGTAAAGGCTCATCTCACTATCCAAGCACTCATGAACAGCAAGTGCTTGGCAAGCATACAATTTGTAAGGAATTCCCACACTCGGCAAGAAAACCCAATTCTTGCAAGACAACAATTGGGGTGCTCCACAACATGATAAAGGTGAGGCACTTGGCAAGCGCCAGCGAAACCAAGGGATCTAGGCGCTCTGCGAGAATCCCATTTATTGTAATAATTATCTGGAATACTTATTGCCTGAGTGTTTGGAAATCACAGAAAACCAAATCACTCTAAGAACACCAGAAATTGCAAGGAATTTAATCGCTTAACGAGACTCCCGATTTTTGTAAAAAATTATTGGGGATCTCTGTCTTACTGAGTATTTGGAAATTACAGAAAACAATAACACTGAGAATGCCAGAAATTCCAGTGAATTCAAGCATTCAGCGAGATTCCTGGGTACTGTAATAACAATTATCGGGAATTCTCATCTCGCCCGAGTGTTTGCAGATCACAGAAGACCAAAACACTCGGAGAGTGCTAGAAATTCCAAAGAATTTATGCACTCGGCGAGACCTCCAAATTTCGTCAAGCGATCATCGGGGAGGGGCCCCTCCTCAACTCCCATAGAAATTGAGGAGGAACAGGCATAAAAATCAGTCTATACGCAAGTATTTAAGACTGGAATGCAAGTACAATTCAACAGAATACGCACTCAAGGCTCCCACAATGCAAGAACCCATAAGGGACTATGACTTGAAATCTGTCCAAAGGACAGAAAGAACCAAGGAGAACAGTCTCCAGGTGTTCGAATCCTAAGAATCTAAACACCAGATGTCAAGACGGTGAGAGGTGTCTCCGTCATTAACAGAAGATCCTTCCTCAACGACATGGACTTACATCCGGTGGGACAATTAAGATCCTTCCAGGAACGTAGTCCCGATGCTGAATCCTATGGAGAGCACTCTGCGAGATCCCTCTTATCACCTCACCCCTCCTGGTGTAGCCATAGGAAGTAGAGGGAATAGGTGAGGGAGATTGGATGCTCTGCTTGCCTTGCTAGCAGAACCAGCATGAGAAGTGAGTTGCAGGCAGCCATCAACCTGTGGTGATCGCTGCGACGTGAGTCTAGGAGAGCGTTCTCGCCCTGCAGAAAGGCTTTCCCGAAGGAACAGGCGAGCCAACGGTAGACCCAACTGCCTTCTCAGTTCGAGGAGGCAGACCCTTAGAAGTCCCATGACGGGACTTCTTGGGCAGGGAGTCGGGGTGGGGTGGGGGTGGGGGGGACTACCTTCTCTTCCTTTGGCAGGGAGCCTTAGAAGTCGAAGTGGAGCAAGCTGAAGAAAAATACAATGATTACGAAGAAGAGGATGACAACACTTGACGAACTTCTCTTCCTCCATGACTTCTCCAAATTCTGCAAGACTTCTTCTACAGGATGAGGCACATTACCAGCAGAAGTAGAGTTAATAATCACAGGGCAGCCGCGAAGGCGTTGTCCAGTGATGAAACTCCAGGACAACAGTGGCAAATTAATATGATTTCTAGCAGGAGAACACTACACACACTTAAGGACCAATTTCACTGCATGCTACGAGTTACAGGTACAATTCTGAGGTTAGGATAGTCAACAAGAAGAGATCTCCAACCATCTACGCTGTAACCAACTATCACCACTGTTAGCCAATAAAAGAAAGAAAATAATAGAATTAAAAATATTAGGATACTCCCTCTCACATCCAAGGGTAATGTCCTCCGAAATGAGAGAAGATCCCTGAAAACACCAACACTACACGCAACCCCTCATCTTCGTCCAAAAAGCTAGCGAAAGGACGAAAGAGAAGAGGAAATACCGGAAGAAAAACAAAGGACAATCCTCTGAAGTTCCCCTCTGTAATTTCCAAAGTGTAAGAGTCAATTTCAAATTAATACACTATCTCATCCTGACGTTAAAGGGTGAAAATATGTAAGAAAGGCAACTAGCAAGGGCTATCATAAAATGTGGGTTTGTATATTAATGATTAAAGTCAATTAATTATTAACATCAAACAATAGTATATACACTATATTTATTCAAAATAATAAAAGAAAGATTCCACCGGGAAAATCATGATTAACGGCTAGTCAGGAAGAGCTCACAAACTTATTCATCTTCATTGGAAGATGGCCGAAAGCAAAGTGGAGTGTTCACATCTGGGCAGGCAGCTCTACCTGCCTACCAGATAGTAGTTAGCGCCCTAACCACCTGTTCAAGAATTTAACGGCTGCATTCTAGCCTACGCTGAAAGTAATATCTAATGTAAAGGACTGAAGGTTTGTATATCGTGTAGGAACAATTTCAAATCAGAACATTTTCACAAGTTACAAACAATTGATGACTATACTATTTATGAATATAAGTATACTGTACTCTGCCATACTCAAGAATTGATAAGATAGAAACATGGTTTTTAATGGATATTCTAGCAACAAAGGGTACAACATAATGCAAAACAAACCTTAATCATTTTTTTCCCTCAACCATTATTATGTGATATCCAAATTTATTTGTTTTTTTACAGGTGGGGGATCTGTATAAACTGGATTAGCTAAGGTTGACACTGGGAGAGCAAATGCAGCATCCTGGAAAGGTCCCACCATCGAGCCTCGTGTCATCCAGCCAAGATCACCCTGTAATCATTGCAAAGCAATATCACAAACTAAAATAAAGTATAAAAAAAAATTAGTTCACCTAAATAGACTGCAACAGTATATTAAATACTATATGTAGTATTTTGTGATATGTATATACAAAAAAATTTCAAAGATGTCTTCAAATCAACTTACCCCACTCCAGCTTTGTCCTCTGAATACTCAGCTGCCACTTCATTAAATTTCATCCCTGATTTGATCTTTTCTAAAGCCTCTATGCCTTGCCTTGCTCTCACACAGGATATGGCGAACCTGATAAAAAAACAGTAATTTTAATCAATGTTTAAGGAATGAAAAAAAAAGAAACTCATAAATACTTAAAAAGATGAATTTAGAAATGTCCTCAAAATCAAGACTTTTTGATCATTTATGACATAATGACACATCATCTAATAAATGACATCTAAAATACAAAAAAACCCTACAATCACTCATGAAGTACTATGGTATTTTCTGTTCTTTTCAACACCACATTCAACCTTCACTTTGGGTGTTTCTCTAATTATCACCAAAATGAATATCATGCAAGAATACCATCTTCAAGACTTGTACACAGACAAATTGCTCATCACAATTTTCTTGAATAATATTGAGAGTGGCTATAGTCAAACCAGAATGAAATGAGCTCTCGGTGGGGTTGTTTAAGTCCTCTCTATGTGTGTTTCATTTCTGTATACCTGCCAAATCTATAACAACAAGAGAGAGATAGAACTGTTTCTCCCATTACAGATATCAAATGTCATCTTTTCATTACACATAATTCTCAGTCAATTACATAGGTTCACGATTGATAAAATTTTTTATTCAATAACAAGAAACGGAATAAGATTTTCTATCAAGATGACATCTAATTTTAGTGCTGCTGTTGCCAATATTTAAAACCGCTCCACGTGTGTTTAATTCCACGGATAAGAAGCTTCAAAAACAGGAGAAGAAGCTTAAAGACTGTTCTTAGAGAGCACTTTCGGTGGTCACAGTATGTTTAAAAGTATTTCCCCTTTCTACAAATATCTTGATTTCTTAATATCATAGGTAAAATGATATGTTAAGATACAATAAAGTTTTGTACATACTTACCTGGCAGATATATACTTAGCTATAGACTCGGTCGTCCCGACAGAATTTCAAAACTTGCGGCACACGCGACAGTAGGTCAGGTGATCCACCATTCCCGCCGCTGGGTGCGGGGTCTGGAACTATTCCCGTTTTCTAAGCCATAATTTCTCTTCCACCTGTCTCCTGAGGGGAGGATGGGTGGGCCATTAATCGTATATATCTGCAGGTAAGTATGTAAAAAAACTTTATTGAAATAGATTTTTCCTACGTCAAAATCCCTTTTTTGTACATGAAACTTACCCAGCAGATAATACTTAGCTGATTGGCACCCTTGGTGGCGGGCAAGAGACAGCTAAAAACAAAATAATACTTAAACTAAATACATTAAAAAACAGGAAAAAACAACCTATGTTCTTGGATAAAATAATCCATAGTTCCTACCTGATTGGGCTGAAGACTTCATGACTACTGTCGATGAGTCTGCCTGCCTCAAGAGTTACAACGAGGAATGAACCAATGGTTGAATAACTCTTTGGATCGTGTCAATGGGGGCTAGCCCCGTTACGCGACAGAGTCCTATTCTGGATCGTACCAATGGGGGCTGACCCACTTACATGGTAGAGCCTTGACCTTTTGTCATATCAATGGAGACTCGCCCTCTTACATGACAGAGTTAAGGTTATTAAAAAAAAATCACAAAGAGCACTGAAGCCAATCCCGATCACCTGACCATGTTAGTACTGTTATAATCTATGAATTGCAAGAGGGTTCCCTATTCCCTCTGACAATTAACCATAAAAAACAACCACCAATAAAAAATAATTTAAACACTAAACTAAATTAGGAAGGATTAGCCTCAGCCCCTTCTCCCAGCACTGAATTCGCCGAAACATACGCTCCAGAGCAAAGCACTTTTCGTACGAAATTTTAACGTCTCTTAGGTAATTCGAGGCGAACACAGAATTACATCTCCAAAACGTAGACTCTATAAGAGCCTGAAGAGACCATGTTTTGGAAATGCCATTGACGTAGCTATGGCTCTCACTTCATGAGCTCTACTCTGAGAACCTTGAGGTGCTCTTCATCGCACTTAAGGTGAGCTTCCCTTATTACATCTTTTTATGAAGAATGTAAGGGCGTTCTTAGAAAATCGATCTTTTCGGATCTCTTAACAGCGCACCAAAGACTTTCTTCTGTACCTCCCAGCAACTTTCTTCTCCAGGTAGAACTTGAGTGCCCTGACTGGACACAAAGTCCTTTCTAGTTCTCTCCCTGTTAATGAAGATAGTCCTCTTATCTCAAAGCTTCTTGGCCAAGGCTTTGAGGGATTTCATTTTTTGCTAGAAAAATGGTTTAAAGGAGCAAATCGCTGAATCCTTCTTAAAACCCACTTTACCTTCCAAAGCTTGCAACTCGCTAATTCTCTTGGCTGTTGCTAACGCAAAGAGAAATAATGACTTTCTCGTTTAAGTCTCTAAACGAAGCTGCGTGAGACGGTACAAATTTTTCCGACATTAGGAACTTGAGGACCACATCCAAGTTCCAGCTAGGCTTCTTGATTACATGGTCTTTCGTGGTTTCGAAAGACCTTATAAGGTCATGTAGATCTTTATTATTAGTCAGATCTATTCCTACTATGTCAAAAGACCAGGCCAGCATACTTCTGTAACCCTTCATGTGATACTGCCAGGTTACAGTCTTTTCTCAAATATAGGAGAAAATCTGCGATTTCAGTTACAGAGGTACTGGAAGAGGATATTTTCTTTCCCTTACACCATCTTCTAAAACACTCCCCCACTCGACTGATATACTTTAGAGTTGGAGACTCTTCTGGCTCTTGCAATAGCCTTCGCCACTTCTCGTGAAAAGCCCCTTGCTCTGACAAGTCCTTCGACAGTCTGAAGGCGGTCAGACTTAGAGCGGGAGGTTTTTGTGAAACCTGTCGAAGTGGGGTTGTTTGAGAAGATCGTTCCTTAGTGGAAGCGATCTTGGAAAATCTACTAACCACTCCAGCACCTCTGTGAACCAATCGAGAGCTGGCCAGAAGGGAGCGATGAGGGTCATTCTTGTTCCTTCCGAGCAAGCGAACTTCTCAATACTTCCCAACTATCTTGAAAGGAGGGTAGGCGTAGGCGTCCAAGCCCGTCCAATCTAGCAGAAAGCTGTATACTGCTACTGCTTGTGGATCGAGATCGGGGAGCAATAGGTCTCTAATCTGTGATTCTTGTTGGTCGCGAACCGGTCTATATTGGGCCTTCCCCACAGATGCCATAGTTGCTGGCAAATCTGAGGATTGAGAGTCCATTCCGTGGTAGGACTTGTTCTTTTCTGCTCAACAGATCTGCCCGGACATTTTTCTCTCCCTGCACAAACCTTGTGAGAAGAGAGATCTTCCTTTCCTGAGCCCAAATCAGCAGATCCTTTGCTGATTCGTACAGGGAAAAGGAATGCGTCCCCCCTTGTTTCTTTATATAAGCGAGGGCTGTTGTGTGTCCGAGTGAATCTGAATCCCCAGACCTGAGACCTGTTCCTCGAAATGAAACTAAAGCTAGATGAATGGCTGTTAGTTCTTTCTTGTTTATGTGCCAGGACACTTGTTCTCCTTCCCAAGTGCCTGACACTTCTTCCGAACCTAGGGTCGCTCCCCACCCTGAATCTGAGGCGTCTGCAAATAACGCTAGGCGAGGGTTCTGTAAGCGAAGGGAGATTCCCTTGCTTAGTTTCTGTGGATCTAACCACCAAACGGATATTCTCCTTGATCCCTTTCGAGATTGGAAATGTATCTCCTAGATTGTTGGACTTCCAATCCCATTTCTCCTTCAGATAAAATTGAAGGGGTCGTAGGTGTAGTCTTCCTAAGGAAACGAACTGTTCCATCGAGGAGAGGGTCCCCAGTAAGCTCATCCATTCCCTCGCGGAACAATGTTCTTTCCTTAAGAATACTGCCACTTTTTCTAAGCAGCGTTCTCTCCTTTCCTGCGAAGGATACGCTAGAAAATCCCGAGAATCCATCTGAATCCCCAGATAGACAATACTCTGCTGGGGAGTCAGCATGGATTTCTCGCGATTGACTAAAAGTCCTAGGGACTTTGTCAAATTTAGAGTAACTAAAAGGTCCTCCAGACATTTTTTTCTCCGATTGGGCTCTTATTAGCCAATCGTCCAGATATAAAGAGATCCTGATCCCTTCCAGATGTAGCCAATAAGCTACATTCTTCATGATGTCCGTGAAGACTTGAGGGGCAGTCGAAAGTCCGAAACACATCGCTCGGAACTGGAACACTTTCCCTTGGAACATGAATCTCAGATATTTCCTTGCTGCCGGATGAATTGGCACATGGAAATACGCATCCTGAAGGTCCAGGGACACCATCCAGTCCCCTGGACGAAGAGCAGACAGAACAGAGGAAGACGTCTCCATTGAAAATTTCTTCTTCAAGACAAAGAAATTCAGGGCACTGACGTCTAGAACCGGTCTCCATCCCCCCGATGCTTTCGGTACCAGGAATAGCCGATTGTAAAATCCTGGAGACTGGAGATCTTGAACCAGTTCTACCGCTTCCTTGGAAATCATCTGTTCCACTGCTTGCAAAATAGCAAGCTTTCGGACCGGGATACCGAGTATCTTGCAGTCAACTCCCTTGGAGTTGTCGTCAAGGGAGGATTTTCCCTGAAGGGGGCCTAAGGGGATCAAGTATCCTTTTTTCAGGATGGAGAGGGACCAAGAGTCCGCTCCCTTCGCGCCCAGACTTTTGCAAAGTGGAGTAGTCTGGCGCCTACTTTCGTCTGGAGGACTCCCTGCTCATCTAGACTTCCCGAAGGACCTTCTAGATGAGCAGGGTCTGCGACCTCTAAGAGGGGCCCTAGAAGAGGAGGCACCTCGAAAGGGCTGTACAAAAGAGGGTCTCTCTTTTTTCTCTATAGGCACGGCCGGCCTAAACTTCTTGGCTGAGTGCGTGAGGAGATCCTGAGTTGCCTTCTCCGTAAGAGATTTAGAAACCTCTCTAACAGTCTCCTGTGGAAACAGATGCGGGGATAACGGTGCAAAAAGAAGAGATGTTCTTTGCAAAGGTGATACGGCTCTTGCTAGAAAAGAGCTAAAGACCGATCTCTTCTTTAAGACTCCCGTTCCAAAAAGCGAGGCAACTTCTACGGAACCGTCCATGACCGCTCTGTCCAAGCAAGCCAGGACGCTTGAAAGTTCCTCCATGGAAAACAAAGTCAGTGTCCTGAGCTCTCTTAGCTAAAGCTCCCAAAGACCCAGTCCATAAAAGTTGAAGACTTCCAGGGTCTTAAAGAGGACCCTTTAGAAGTGGTCTAGCTCACACATGCCCCATGTTGCCTTAGCAGAAAGCAAAGACTTCCTCCTGGAAGAGTCCACTAAGGAAGCAAAATCCGCATCTGCGGATGAAGGGAGGCCTAACCCCATAGGTTCTTTGGTCTCGTACCACCTTCCTGGTTTACCTGTTAACTTGGAAGGAGGGCAGGAAAAAACTGTTTTGCCCGCTTCCCTTCTGGAAGTCAACCACTCTGAAAAGGTCTTTAAGGCCTTTTTCATACAAAGAGCAGGGCGCATCTTGACGAAGGAAGACGACTTGAGAGCTTTTGTGCTTGACATCAAAGATCCTGGTGAAGGAGGGTCAGCAGGATGAAGGGAGTCTCGAAAACTCCTTTAGCAGCAAAAGTGAAAGTCTCTTGTAGTCAGAAACTGCTACATCTACTGGCTCCTCGTCTTCCGATACCTGTTCCAACTGATCCACCGAAGGAGACCGTTTGGGAGTGATCTGGCTCTTCCCGGGAGAAGAACTCCTTTCCCGAGAAGGGGAGCGCTGAACGTTAGCACTTCTATACGAAGAGTGAGGCTCCTGCCTGTCCGAAACACTCTTGCGCCTACTAGACTCTTGTTGTCTAGGTTCTTGCGGTTCGCCAGGTTCGCGGCGCTTGCTAGGCTCTGGCGCCCTGATTCAGGGCGCTTGAAAAGATCCCCGCGTCCTGATTCATGACGCTTAACAGGCTCTTGGCGCCCTAACTCTTGACGCCTAACGTACTCCTGGCGTCCTGCCTCCTGGCGTCCTAACTCCTGGCGCCTGACTCCTGGCGCCTGACTCATGGCGTCCTGACTCCTGGCGCCTGACTCATGGCGTCCTGATTCCTGCCTTCTAGCAGACTCTGTGGTCTGAGAGGCTCTTGACGTCCTTTCTTGCATCTTGCTGCCTCTTTGCGAGCCTGCCTGGCTCTGGTCCTGCAGACCCAAAGGATCCTGATACTTAAATCGGTTTTCTGGTTCCTTGAACCTAAAACCGATTGAGACTTCTGCTCGATTCGCGGCGTCTCATAGGAGAGAGGCTACGATCTTCTTGTCTACCAGGATTCAAAGCCTTACCCGTCATAGGGCGCTTTGGAGAAGACAGCCTATAGGGCGAAAGAACTCTTCTCTCAGGAGAACAACTCCTATCGGACGAGTCTCTCGACGAAGGCGATAAACGCCCTGGAGATTGTGAGGGTTCTCTCCTATACGAAGAGGGGCGCTTAGCGGAACTCTTAACAGGGAGCGAAACATCTTTCCTCCTTGTCGAGTCCTTAGCAAAGGAGCCTACTAAAGAAGCTAAAACTGCTCTTGCAGATTAATCAAAAACTTCTTCGTAGGATCCTGAAGAGAAGGCTCCTCTTGTTTCGTCTTCTTAGGTACCGAAGGCCAATCCTCGGGAAAACGCTCTGGGCTGGAATCAGCCGCGTCTCCTTTAGGCGCCTTCCAGGCTCTCTTCAAAGGGTGCGAAAGAGAGGCCGAACTCCATCCTCGTTTAGGAGAGGAAGAGTCTGAGGCCGAAAAACACTCCCTTAGGACGCCTCTCGCGGCAATCCGAGGCAGCCTGGGACTTTACAACAGGATCTGCCGAAGGGACGCCTGACCGTTGGGGATGTTCTGCATCCTCCCTGCGGCTTTCGACATTCCTCCTCCCCTGGTCCTGGGAGTTTTGGAAGCGGTCTAGGCCTAGGAGCAATGAGGAACCGGTCAGACTGGGGACACTGCACAAGTCACTATCACCACTCTTACCTTCATTTAGAGCTCGTAGCTGAGCTTGAAGTTTCTTGATTGAAGCTTTTACATTTTCCCTCTCTGAAGAAGAATCTTTGGATTCAGAACAGGGAGAAGCAGCTGAGGCTAAGGGAAAATCGTTAGTAGGAGAGTTAACTTCTTGTTCTATAGAACAAGATCTACTAGATGACCTAGCTGAAGCCTTTCTTACTCTATCTCTCTCAAGCTTCCTAGCATATGACGATAATCTCCTTCCATTCAAGCTCCGTAAGGTTCTCGCACTCAACACAGGTGTTATTAAAAGAACATTATTCTCTCTGCATTTAGCGCAAATACTATGAGGATCTACTGCCGATTTAGGCAGCCTAACCTTGCAACCTTCCCTACTGCAAACTCTAAACATAGGTGAAGCCTTAGCGTCAGACATCGTGAAAGAGTAGTCAAAACCAAAGTCGAAAAAACAGTCCACAATAAGCGTATGCCAAGCCAGAGAAAAAACAGAATACGTCACCAAAAAACCAATCCAAATTCTCGGCAAACGAGTAGAAATCCAAGATGGAGGACGAACAATAGGTGTTGTCCGTTCAACCGACAGAGAAATTATGGCTTAGAAAACGGGAATAGTTCCAGACCCCGCCACCCAGCGGCGGGAATGGTGGATCACCTGACCTACCTGTGCGTGTGCCGCGAGTTTTGAAATTCTGTCGGGACGACCGAGTCTATAGCTAAGTATATATCTGCTGGGTAAGTTTCATGTACAAAAGTATAAATTGGTAAGCAAGGCAATATGAAATATGTAAAGCATAACATTCAGTAAGTTGGATGAGTAGAGAAAAATGAAAAATTTGTCGAAAATTGTATTTTTCCTAACTATACAAACCTGAGGTCCTTTACAACAGGAATGTAACTTGCGGCAGCTGAAACGGTCGTAAGCTTTGAACAAGGGAGTTTGTAGTTAACTGCTTGTCCGACAGTCCGCGCGAGGCTGGGAGGTGAAGATCCACTTTGCTTTAGGCCAGAAAAAAACAGAGTGAGGGGTGGCATGAGGTGGGACTATGTGTAAAGGACCTCAGGTTTGTATAGTTAGGAAAAATACAATTTTCAACAAATTGTTATTGGTTCCGATACGAATACAAAACCATCGGTCCTTTACAATAGGAGACTCACTTCTTGGTGGGTGGAAATCTGAGTCTTAAGAACAGACTGGTGTGCGTCCAACCTTGGTTCCCTCCCTGGTCTAAGAGCAGAGGAGGGATCCTAGCCTCTGCCCAATGATCAGGGTATGTACTGCTGGATCAATGGTCAGACCTCTGGACCCAAGTAATAAGAGGGAGGCGAGCATACCTCTTAAAACTAGCAAGCAAGACTAGTTCCTATTGCAAGAGGCAATATAAAGTCATGGGTCTGTCTCTTGTTGGCTTCCACTCCCCCCCCCCCCCCCCCCCTTCAGGGGAAGTGGTGGATAATCGCTCCTATCCCTAATGAAAGGGATAGAATGGGGCTCGGTCGAGTAGCTTACCTGCATCGCTTCCTGTTCCAGCGTAGTGACGACTGCGACCCTCTGCCCACTGGTAGAGGAGGAGAAAAAGATGGGGAAGAGAAGCCAGTCACATTCTCATTCACTCATCCATTCATGCAGTCACACAAGGATGCGATGCTGTTCTGTCCGCTTGGGTGCTGGGTAAGCTACACAACGTGTTGGAGCATGCCACCACGGGTCCCAAGGAAAATGTGTCCAAGGACCTGTGGACTATATCCCGAAGGTAGAAGGAGGTGAAGGTGGTCTGGTTGGACCAGACCCCTGCCTTCAGGACCTGCGCCAGGGAGAAGTTCTTGCGTAAGGCAAGGGAAGGACCAATACCTCTGACTTTGTTGGGCTCTCGGACGAAGGGTACGGATTTCGTCGCTACCATCAGCTTCGTACGCCCTCCTGATCACCTCACGCAGCCAGAAAGAAAGTGTGTTCTTGAATACTTCTTTCTTGGTCACCCCGGTGCTAACGAAGAGGCGTCGACACTCAGGCCTGAGGTGCCGATTTCTCTTCAGATAGCGCAGTAGCGCCCTCACAGGACAGAGCAGCATCTCATCCGTATCGTTGTCGGTGAAGTCCATTAGGGAGGGGATTGTGAAAGACTCGAACCAGTCTTCGTTACAAAGTTCGGGACGAAATCGAGCGTCACAGATCCCCCATCCCCTGGAGTGCTTGACGCTGAAGGAAAGACCATGCAGTTCCCCTACTCTCTTCGTCAATGCCAGGGCCAGCAAGAAGAGGGTCTTGAGGGTCAGATCCCTGTCTGACGACTCTCGGAGTGGCTTGAAGGGACTTCGAGTCAGACTCCTAAGGACGAGAGTCAACGTCCCACCCCAGGGCCTGAGTTCCCTGGGTGGGCAAGACCTCTCAAAGCTCCTCATAAGCAGGGAGATCTCGAACAAATTCGAGATATCCACTCCCCTCAGTTTCAGGACTAGGGCCAGAGCGGCTCTGTATCCTTTTGACTGTGGGGACGGAGAGGAGCTTGTCTTGGCGAAGAAATACGAGGAAATCCGCTACCTGCTGAAGAGTGGCTCTGAGAGGAAAGAGACCCCGTCCACGACACCAACCACAGAAGACGGACCACTTCCCCTGGGTATACAGCTGCAGAGGACTGTCTGAGGTATCCAGCCATCTCTGTTGCTGCACTGCGAGAAAAGCTCTTGCTCGCAAGAGATGGTGGATAACAGCCAGCCGTGAAGACACAGGGACTCGACGGACCGGTGGTACCGTTCTAAGTGTGGCTGGCACAGCAGGTTGTGCCAGGGGGGAATCTCTCGGCGCTTCAGCAAGCAGAGCCAGTAGGTCCAGGTACCAAACGGCCTGAGGTCGTTTGGGCGCCACCAGGATCATCTGAGGGTTCGCGGTGATCAGCGCCCTGCTGATCACTTTGCGAATCAAGACAGAACAGGGGAAAGGCGTAGACAAAAGAAAAGGTTGTCCATGGGTCCGGCACAAACGAGTAGAAAACCTGGAGTTTTCTGTCATGTGGTGGCAAACAGATCCACAACTGGACGCCCCCCACCCCAGGTTGAAGAGCCTTTCCGCCACGTCTGGATGAAGGGACCATTCGGTTCCAATCACCTGATCCCGGCGGCTGAGCTTGTCGGCTACCACATTCCTCTTGCCTGGAATATAGCGGGCCGAAAGCTCTGCTGAGTGTGCCACGGCCCACTCGTGCACCTGCAACGTCACCTGTTGCAGCAGGAGGGACACTAGGCCCACCTACTTGTTGACGTACATGGCACCACTACTGTGGTGTTGTCGCTCATCAACACCACCGAGTGTCCCACCAGACGGTCCCGGAACTCTTGGAGAGCGAGGAACGCTGCTTGAGCTCCAGGACGTTGATGTGAAGGTGCTTGTCGCGATGGTCCCACACACCCAGCAGTCAGCAACTCCTCCAGGTGTGCGCCCCAACCAGGCTAGGTCCTGGACAGGGGCGGGGAAGGGGAGGGCCCTCCCTGCCTGTGACCAACACTCCTTTAGTCTCCACTGAAGAGACCGCAGGTGAAGACGCCCGTGAGGGACTAGCTTCTCGAGAGACGACAGGCGACTGATCACGACCTGCCACTGCTGAGCTGGTTGCTCCTGTAGAGACAGGAACTGTCTTGCTGCCTCCCTGAACCTGCTGATCCACGAATCTGCGGGGGATCACTCGCCCTGCTACCGTGTCAATCAACATGTCCAGGTACTTCATCCTCTGCTTGGGCTCGAGGTCTGACTTTCGTAATTCACTACGATCCCCAGATCGCAGCAGAATTTGAGGAGTCGATCTCTGTCCTGCAGCAACTGCGAGCGGGAGCTCGCCAGGACTAACCAATCGTCGAGATACCTCAAGAGACGTATCCCTAGCAGAGTGGGCCCAAGCCGACACCAGCGTGAACACTCACGTGAACACCTGTGGGGCGGTTGAGAGACCGATACAAAGTGCCCTCAATTGGCACACGTCCTGTCGAGGATGAAGCGGAGGAGGTACTTCCTGGAGGATTGATGGATGGGTATCTGGAAATACGTGTCCTTCAGATCCACCGAAAGCATTGAAGTTGTTCTCCCTGATGGAATTGAGCACTGAACGTTCTGTTTCCATCGTGAACCAAGACTGGCGAACGAATTAGTTCAAGGGAGAGAGATCTATCACCGGGCGCCAGCCCCCAAGGACTTCTCCAACAGGAAGAGTCGGCTGTAGAAGCCTGGCGACTGATCCTGTACAATCTCCACAGCACGTTTGCTCAGCATGGCTTCTACTTCCTGCCGAAGTGTCACGTCCCTGGTCGAGCCAGGAACTGTAAGTTTACTTGTGAACGAAGGTTCTGGAGTGGGAGGTGAGACTTCTGGACTCACCAGTGGTAGCTTATACACCCCCCCTGAAACCCCCCCAAGAGGCGGCGCGAGCCCTAAACCACGCCCCCTTGGGCGGAGCTATCAGACACGAGCGGGTTGACTCTGGCAATAGTAGTCACATTTTTTGAAGTTGTAATAGAACAAAAAATAACACAGAAGTGGTTGAGCTTACCTTAGGCTGTTCAAGTTATGAAGGAATTACTGTGAAGGTGCAAATTTGTTGAAAACACAAAGGTCTTTTTACTAGTAAGGTCAATCTTCTTGTGCTGTTTTGGTTGATATAAATATTGAAAGATTGCAGTTAGTTTGTTTTCTGTGGAATATAGTGATTGTATGTATGTATTCTGTATATATAACCTACTCTGTTGGATTATGAAGTTTGTTAGAATATTCCCTCTAGGTACATGGTCTCCTCGGCTCACGGGGGAAGGGTTGGAGGGTGACTCAGACCTTGAGTCCGGAAGGTCTAACCTCCCACTCCAGAACCTTCGTTCACAAGTAAACTTACAGTTCTGGAGAGGAGGCCTCAACCTTCCGGACTCACCAGTGGTAGCTAGGCAGATGCTTCAGGGGGCTTGAAGATGAAGTCCAGCGACCACAGCATCGAAAGCTCCCTGTAAGCCGAGGAGAGCATAGTAAGAGCTGAAGACAGAGTCGCTTCTCCAATTCATTCTGGACATGATTTCTTGTATAGATACACCATTGTATAGCAGTCTTGATGAAGCTTGACCCCTTATAGAGTGGAAATTAGTTGACTGTTTAGTTGCATTTGGGTCGGCTCTGAAAATGCACTCCCTAAAAGTTGTCTCATTTTTTGTAAAGACATTATCTTGAAGTGTTCATCTAGCCATATGTGGTCTTTCCTGTCTATGATTCTTTCCACACACTTTGTTTGTGTATTCCAAATAGAAGTTCAATTGTCTGACTGGACATATTTTTGGTCTGTTAGGAAGCTTTCTAAAGCTGATCTCTATTGACGTGTAGTTGTTCTTTTGGTTTTTGGTTTTGGCCATGAAGGAAGGGTGTTCCGTAAGACAATGTGTTCTGGGGTGAAGGTGCTCCTGGAAATGCAGAGATTGTTAAATTGATTTGACTCTTAAAGGGCAAGCTAAGGCTACTAGGAATAAGGTTTTGTGCGTCAGTAGTAAGGTAGAGTCATCTCTTGTGGGTTTTGAGAAACGAGATTACTTTGTCGAGATCCCAGCCAGGGAATGGTGAGTGTTGCTAGGCTTCCTTCTATTAACCCCCGATATCATTGCTTTGACATATTTGTCTTCTGCAAGACAGTAACCTGGGAAATATCCTGACAAGATAGGACCTAAAGCTGCTCTGTAGCTCTTCAGGGTATTGTAAGACAGTCCCTTGTCTATAAGGTGATTGAAAAAAATAAAAAATAAAAATAATTGCTAACAGGGGGAAGTTTGTTGTCGCTTCCATACTCCTTGTGAATGAAACTTTTAAAAATAAAAAGTTATATAGGTTTTCATACTTGTGCATGGAGCTGTCCCTCAAGCTGATAGCAATTTTGGAGCAAACCTCAGGAGGAAAGACATTTGGGAGCTGGTCCTTTTAAATTTTTGAAGGTGATCAAAGTTGATTGGAGCTTTGCTGAGGGTGAGATACAATCCTTGAGAACTATCTGGTAGTCTTCGATCTTCACGTATATAGTTTGTGCTGCTTCGAGACTGACCTCACTGATGGAATCCATGGTTCTGGTCCCCTGCGATATGGTACAGAAAAGCATGTTATTATTGCATTCTTATAGATTTTAAAAGCTACTTGTGTAGTAAGAATCCTGGTGGAAAGGCATAGAGAGGTGTTGATCCCTTCCAGCTAATCGTAAGTGCATTATTGCTGATGGCTTCTTGGTTGGAAGAGATGAACAAAACTTTTTGCACTTAGTATTGAAGCCATTGAGAAACAGATCCATTTCCGGAGTGAAATTGAAGTCAGAGCAGATTAAGGAGAATAGACTGTCAACTGAGGTCCAAGTTTCTGTGTGAATGGAACCCAGGTCTCTGGAAAGTGAGTCTGCAATGGTGTTACTTACTCCCCTGATCCATCTGGAATTTATCTGTATGTTGTGATCCTTCATGGTACTTAGTATTTCCCTCTAACAAGTTCATGAGCTCACTTGTTTCTGATACTACCCTGCTTCCTTAGCCAACAATTAGTAACCTTTGAATCAACATGTATTAAGACTACTTTGTTGTATAACCTTGTAGTGAAGTGTTCCATAGAATAGAAGCAAGCTAATAACTCTCTTACATTGATGTGAAGGGAGGATTCTTCATGTGTCCAAGTTCCATTTATTGAGAGTATTTTACCCACTACTACTAATGCTCCTCCCCAACCCTGGTTGGAAGCATCTGTGAAAAGTTCTGCATCTATTTGTGGTTTTGGAATGTTAACCTCTCTGTACATTTGTCTCTGTTCCCATGGCTTTAGGTATTTTTTGAAGGAGTGTGGAATGATTTTGTACCCTGAATTAAAATAACTGTGGTATCTGTGGAGATATTTAAGATGGAATCTTCCCAAGCTTGTATAGGAAGCACTGAAATTTAAGGCTCCAATTAACATCTGATAGGAATGAAGGTCAGATTTAACAGAGTTGGAGAAAGCTTTGGCCAATTTGATACACTTCTCTATGTTTTTCTGAATGGGATTCATAGTTTTTCTTAATTCATATGTGATGCACTCCTAAAAATTCAATTCTTTGAGCCGGTTCAATTGTAGATTTTTTAAAAGAGATATTCCATCCTAAGTCTGACAAGATCTTAATGACTAACTGAATGTGATTTTTACATTTTAAATAATCTTTTGCTAATGTAAGAATGTCATCAAGATAGTTGAATATTAAGATGTTATATGTAGTTCTAATATACTTGATCACCGTGTACATTATCTTTGAAAAAATATAAGGTCGCTGTCTTTAGTCCAAAGGGTACCACAGTGTGATGGTGATTGCTTCACAGCAAAGAAAGATAAAGGAAAGGAGAACACATTTTCGAGAAGTCGGCAGTAAGGAGGCTTTCGCGCCCGTGTTGGAGGCGCCTATTTTCTTGGTTGTTCTGGAATCAGCAGGAGTTGTGGATCTCGTCGGGACGTGAGAAACGCCGCGATTTCTGATGCAATACCTCGTCTAGATTCATCTAAGAAGTTCTAGAAATCCCTGGAGTCGGTGCGGTTCGTGTAGGTTCGCCGTACTCCGCCCCCAGAGTACAGTATAAATACGACGAACGAACTTTGGAGAGCAGTGATCGTAAAAAAGAGATCACCAGTCAGATTATCAGTGAAACGATCAGCTGCAGCAGAGATCTTCCGTGAGATACGAGAAAAAAGGAACCGACGAAGATCAATCAAAAAGAAGAGTTGGTTGGATATTGGTCTAGTCGTCTTCAGGTGTGGTCTACCGTGTTATCTCGACGTCGAGCAGACTTCAGAGAAGAAAAGGTCCTGTTACAGGTGTTGTTGGGGAATTCCTGCCTTACAAGAAGATTAGCTTCTGCAATACGGAGTCAAGAGGACGTCCGCAATCGCCGATCTACATTTATGAAGCTAGCGCGTCGAACCGCCAAATCGAGTAGCAAGTATTTGAATTGCCGCACTGTTCCCCCAGTTCATGCAGTGTAAGATTCTATCTATTTATGTAAATAGGAGATACATTCTACATTTACCTTGTTAGTAAGCTTGTAAATAAACCTTTGTTGTGTTAGTGTTTCTTTCTATATTCATATCCCCAGTTTCAACTGTTTGTGTTGATAAGTTTTTTTAATTTTATATCGAACCTGAAGCGGACCTCCCTCAGAGGCCGTAACATTGTCTCTGAGATATCTAAGAGTCCGTAACACACAGTTCCATTTGAACTTCCTTTTACCTAGTGTGAAGGTTAGAAATTTCTGGCTACTTGCATGTAATGGAATGTGCCAATAAGCATCTTTTAAATCTAGTTTGCAGGCCCAAGAGTTTAGATGTAGATAGGGAAATATTGTATTGGCCTTGAGCATGGTAAAGGAAGGTTTTCTTATCATGGTGTTAAGCACCTTCATGTCAAAGATTAGTCGTACTGTTCCATGGTTTTTAATTTATAAAATATGTGGTTGGAGTAGTAAAAGGAAGTTCTGGGGATCTGCTCTATGACTCCTAGTTTTAGCAGTCTGTCACATTCTCTTTCCAATATTTTCTGCTTGTTAGTTGAATAAAATCTATCTTTACCTACCCTTTTTAATGATCTCTGGGCTTTTAGTTTATATTAAATGGAATTCTCACCTCTTCATTGATAATTTTACAAGCAAAAGAGGCATAGGAAGTTTCGTCAAAAACTATCAATATTCATTAGTAATGACTTACCTATCCTACTCGCTGGGGGGCTCTGGGAGGAGTTATCATTGGGTTGAGGCCAAAGGCAAGGTCTCTTGACTTCTATCCATTATTTATAGCATTTGGCCCAATGTCATGGTGGTCTGGTGCAGAGCATTATTAACTGGTGCTGAGCAGAGCTCATTATCAACTTGGTGCCGAGTAAAACTCGTTATCAAAACTGGTGCTGAGAAAAACTCATGGTCTGGTGCTGAGCAAAAAAACATCTTGGTCTGGTGCTGATGCTGAGTGAAGCTTATTGTGCTCGGTGCATAACTGGTGGTAAAAAAACCTCTCTGAACTGGTGTGGAGCATGGCTCAATTTCTAGGATAGAGAACAATTTATTTGTCTTTCCTTTCTCTGGCTCCTGAACTATTAGCTTGTCCATTTGGGACCTCCCCCCCCACTGTACCCACCTCGCCTATTACCTCTTCTAAGTGGCTGAGACTTGAATCTAAAGCTAGGGTTACCTTTGAGGAAACTGAACCTTCTTCCCTGAAATCTGCCCACAAAGTTGAATTTCCTACTCCTGAAGTTTGCTGCCCCTCCTCTGAGGAGGGGACCCTTACGAAAGCAGGCAACAATGGCTGTTTTTTGGTCCTCAGTTAAATTCCAAACTTCTTTAATGTCTGCTTTGATTATGAGATCTCTTATCTCTTCCTTGAGGTATCTAGGAAGTGCTCTACTTCTGAAATTCCTTATCAAATTTTGTATAAGGTCTATGCTCCTTCTTAGGGGACCAATAATAATCTTGGACAGGAAAACTCAATGTCATTTACTTTGGAGGGTATACTGTGTGCCAGTGCTGCATGCCCTTGAAAGCAGAAATACTCATCTTAATATTTCTGTCATAGAAAAATTTTTCTTGTGGCTGTCATCAAATACCTTACCTTAGGCCAGGCCAGAAATTCAACTTTGGAGTATTCATTAATTTAAAAAAAGTCTGAGAACTCCTTATTTTGACTACTTACAAAGAATTTATCAAGGTTATCACTATGGCCTTCACTGAAAGTTAATGCTACTAGTGAGTTATTCAATTGAATTTTCCCTTCTCTATGAAAAGATGGTTCAGCTTTGAAATTGGTGGAAATATATGAAGGAATGGGTTTATGGAAGGTAAGAAGGTTGAAATCCTCATAATCACTTTCATCTTCATTATTATAAAAGGAAAAGAGGTCTAAATTTGCACTTTCAGGTAATTCAGGTGATCGTCTCGAGCACTTAGTAGGAGGGGAGCCTCATTCTTCTTAGCAGGTGAAACCACTTCTGCCGAGATGAATGATTTTATACCAGTGATTTATTTACCTTAGTTTAATTCAAGTGTTTGTTCAACAGGTATAGTAAATATGGACAGAAGCGGACCTAGAAGGCTGAAGTCAAGCAATGGGGTTCACGACTCAAATACCCCTCTTAGGTTAATTCAGGGCCTTATTTAAGTGAACATGTTAGGTTTATATCTGTTATAATTAACATAATCTAGACCTGCCTCATATGTAACCCTTTGCAGATCGGCCCCAGGCCTAGGCTAGTGTTGTTAGGTTTAAAGTGAGAAAATGTGAACTCGAACAGCCTACCTACCTGTGGTCTAGCCTACTACCTATTAAGCTGCGTGGTTTTGATGTGTCAGGCAAGCAATTTGTTTGTATACCTAGTTATATGTTTGTTATATATAAATTGGAGCATTTAGTTGGTTTTCTCCAATTATTTCATTTTGTAATCATGCACATGCTTTGCTTAAGCTACTTACGCTATGTTTGGAAATGGCTGCTCAAACCATTCAAAACAATAACAAACTTACGTATGTGGGCCGCCATTTGCATTTGTGACGTCATGAGTCTAACTCCGCTGCTTTCCATATGCCGGTTTCGTTGTAAACAGAATTCAAAACCTTACCTTTTCTGAATAATGTTCATGAGAGTTTGATTCTGTTGGAGTAACATATTAACAATATCAGAATTTGAAGGCATTTCACTTCCTGCAGTCGATTGTGGACGTTTTTTGTTACTGTCTACATTTCTCCTCTTCGCTGGAGTCATCGCTAAGCGATGAACCTCCACGGAGGTAAGAATTTGCCTCTTCATATTTTAGCAGTGGGCTGAGATATTACTCTAGGTGCTGGGAGTGCAAAATAATGAAAACGGCAAATAGGTGCTGGGAGCAGCAGGAGGGAAAAGAAGAGAACCTCCTATGCCGAAGTCAACTTCAGAAATGTGATACTATTGCCGAGTCAACCCGCTCGTCTCTGATAGCTCCGCCCAAGGGGGCGTGGTTTAAGGCTTGCGCCGCCTCTTGGGGGGGGTTTCAGGGGGGGGAGTATAAGCTACCAATGGTGAATCTGGAAGGTTGAGGCCTCCCTCTCCAGAACGTAGGTTTGCAGATGGACTGGGTTGGAGGTGAGGGATGGTCGAGACTCGAAGGGTAGTAGATATCCCTCCCGAAGGACGTTTACTATCCAGGTCTCCGCACCGTAGCGCTGCCATGTTGCCCAATGGGAGCAGCAGGAGGGAAAAGAAGAGAAACCTCCTATGCCGAAGTCAACTTCAGAAAGTGACTACTATTGCCGAGTCAACCCGCTCGTCTTCTGATTAGCTCCGTACCCAAGGGGGCCGTGGTTTAAGGCTGCGCCGCCTCTTGGGGGGGTAGTTTCAGGGGGGGGAGTATAAGCTACCACTGGTGAATCTGGAAGGTTGAGGCCTCCCTCTCCAGAACGTAGGTTTGCAGATGAACTGGTTGGAGGTGAGGGGTGGTCGAGACTCGAAGGGTAGTAGATATCCCTCCCGAAGGACGTTTACTATCCAGGTCTCCGCACCGTAGCGCTGCCATGTTGCCCAATGGCTCGCCAGGCACCCCCCCCACTTCCGGCAGCAGGTGAGGGGGAACGCCGTCCCTAGCGTTTCCCTCCTCTCTTCGACTTCTTCTTCCCAGATCCTCCTCAAGAGAAGGACTGGGAGGAGGGCTGGTGTTGCGATCACTCGTTACAGCAGAAGTCGAAGGCAGAGTCTTTCCTCTCGGCTTCAACGAGGCGACCGTCTTGGCCGCAGAGGAGACTGCCTAGTGGACAAGATGGTCACTGTCGTCAGTGCGCCGCTGTTCCACCGCAGCGTCCACCATCTCTCTGGGGAAGAGAAAGGAGGAACTCCGCACCGGTCCGTTGCGAAGACCCAGAGCCGCCTCACGCCCAGCCGCCCTGGTCACTCGGGTGAGAACAGCGTCTCTACGCCGGAGAACGAGGTTGGCCCACAGTTTAGCTGTCTGGTGGGCCAGGTAGGCGATGGCCCTACCCCCAGACTAGCACAGTCTCACAAACGCCAGGTCCCCTTCAGGAGTGATGTTCCCCAAGGAGGCCGCGGCTTTCGACACTGTGAGGGACCACAGGTCGATCCAGGAGACTGCTTGGAATGCTGCACTTGCCAAGGCAAGTGCCTCTTGCTGCGAGAACCAAAGGTTCTCCAACAGGAGCTGCGGCAGAGAAGAGAGACCCCCATAGCGTTAGCCTAGCTAGCTCCGGGTTAACCGGCTTTGTTGGGCGGCAGAGGGTCCTCTGAAGGCACGTAGAAGCGCCTCGTCGCGGTAGAGGTGGAGGAAGGAGCTTGGCAGACCTACCGGGACCGAAGCGAACCCTCCTGTCCGGAGACGAGAGCGTCCACTTGGCTCAGCACGCTTTCAGCCAAGGCCGATCGTGGCAGACCCACCGTCGTCCTGGGTTCCTTCTTAGGCCCCCAGAATGACTCCAAGCCCGATGTGGGCTCAGAAGGTGGGAGCAACGATCCTTCCCCGGGGTCGTTGTGCTGACGAATCAGTGCAATTACTTCTGCGAACGACCTCTGGATCTTAGGAGTGACTGCATCCTGTGGAGATGGAACGTCAAGCCCGTCTAGCGAGAATGCCTCCTGAGACCCTCCTCCTTCCACAGGAGGAACCACGACAGACCCCTCCTGGTCTCCTCCTGCCACTTGCGCATACGATACTGGTTGGTCCGAGGACCGTGCCAGGTTTCATAGGGTGTCGTGGCGGGATCGCGAGGGGCGCGCTCCTCGCGATCACTCCTGATCGCCTCACTCTTCCCGGTGAAGCCATGAAGAAGTTGAAGGGATCGGAGAGGCAGACCTGACGCTCCCCCCACGCCCACCACCGGCAGAAACGGTGTGCTGAGGAGGCTGCAGGCCATCACCAACCTGGGAGCGAGGCCTGTCCTCACGGCGCGTCACGCCGCTTGGGACCAGCCAAGGCTGGTTCAGGCGAATGAGGGGACCGCTTCTTTGCCTCAGCCGCGAGCGGTCTGGGGACCGTCGCGTCAACCCTGGGTACCAGGGTATCGCCACAGAGAGCGATCGCTGGTCTGGTGAGTCGCCTGAGCAACCCCCGCCAGTCTTCCGCTCCGTGCTGGATCCTGGCACCGAGCGGACTTGGTTGCCTGGGTCTTGGTCTGTTACAGTCACCCGCAGGTGACCGTACACTCGGTGACTCTCGCAAACGAGAGGCAAGACGGTACCCGGCGTCGAGCAGGACCTCTGGCGCCAGGCAAGGAGGGACTGGTGTTAGCTGCACTCCTCCGGTCCCAATCTTCTTCTTCCTTGTGGAAGGAGAGACGGGCCCGTTCCCAAGGGAACAGGAAGGAGACCGGCGGAAGTCCCAACCGTCCCACCGGAGTGGGACGGACCCTTAGAAGTCTCAGAGCGAGCCTTCTTAGGGGGGGAGGAGGCAACCTTCTTCTTCTTCGGCTGTGGGGCCTTAGAAGTTGAAGGGGAAGCGACAGCAGACGCGACGACGAAGAAGACAATGAAGACGATGACGACACCTTCCTCCTTCTTTCCTTTTTCTTTTTCTTCGTCAGGTTCCTCAGCACCAATGTCAGGTCTTCCATCCAGGACAGAGCCGGGGCAGTTGCCGAAGCAACAGGGCCCGACTGCACCGTCCGGAAGGACCTGGGGTGGAGCAGCAACACCACAGGCAGGAACAACGGCGGCAGGAACTGGTACCGGGACTGGAGTGGCAGCAATACTCAGGAACAGGAGGCGGGGCAGGAACCTGCAGCATCCTCTTGCACAGGAAGCAGGTCCAGAGGAGAGCTCTTGGGACACCGGAAGTCCGGGGCTGCAGCAGGAGCGGCAAAACCAGGTGGCGGTGTCACAGTGGGCATCGAAACCTCTGGCAGTGGCGCCTGCACAGCAGCTGTCAGGGTCACCGTGGCTACGTGCTGAGTGTACACCAGGTGCGGCGGAGCAGCGTAGCCCTGCGTGGACACCATCGTGGTAGTCGTGGTGGTCGGCCATGTGTTACCGCATGGACCCCTTTCGCCAGGTGACTCAGCAGCCCCATGGGACCATCGGTGTCCTCACAGCCCAGCGAGTACCAGGCCCGTCCGAGATCGTCCCCCGTGGCAAGCAGGTCTGAGGAAGGTAAAGTCGGGTGAGTTAGTGGGGGGGTCGGTCCCTCGCCCAGGGGGGACAGTTCCCACCCCGAGCGAACGGAGGATCCTGAGTACAACTGGATGTCGGGGTATCTCGCCCCCCCCTCCACGCTCGACTGATCGAGAGAGGAGGAGTGAGAAACCTCCCCCGAAGGGGAAGGAACCATACGAGGGAGCTGAGATGGAGGGAGAAAAGAGGAAGACATGTCCATAACCAAGGGCGTAGCCGGAGAACCCTCCGACGACTCCTTGTCCGGCTTACGTGGCTTCTTCCTCCCCCCATAGCGCTCCCACTGCTCCTCCAACCAAAATATACAAGTATCACATGTCTCGGTGTGAGAGCATTCTCGCCTCTACACCGAGTACAAAAATCATGAGGATCAACCTCTACAGATGATCGGAAGGTCCCACACTTACGGCCCTCCACACCAGGGCACAATCTGCAGCTGATGGGGGGGCGAGGGGGTCTTTCCGGCTCTTGGGAATCCATATTCACTTGCAATATTCACTGATAATGATATACAAAAACACAAATACGTACTTATGCAGGCTTTATACATTCACACTGAGTAAAAGAGAAAGATAAAGAGCCTTCACGAAGTGAAGAAAACAGTGCATACGACTGAAGCGGGCAGAGAGACGAGCAGCACGTCCATCCACTATCGCGGCCGAAAGCAAAGTGGCTCCTCTCCTCGCAGTTGAGCTGACCGCCAACTGCCGGACAAGTAGTTAACTACAAAACCCCCTTGTTCGAAGCTTACGACCGGTTCAGCAGCCACTAAGTATGTTCCTATTGTTAAAGGACCAAGGGTTTGTATACGTATCGGAACAAGTTGTAATTTTTTTGGCTCAAGCCGTGTCACCGGTGAAATGTCTCGTTAGCCATTTCTAATATATAAAACTAATGCTAAATATACTAGAGAATAACCAAAGGGACTGACTGAGGTTGGACTACCCTCAGGCGAACACTTTTGTAAAATAAAAATGTTGTGTATAAACCAGGGGCGAGTAATACAGCCACATTTCCTTCAACCCCACAGAAAGATCCTCGTCAACAATCCCCAACATATGAGGTGCCGTTATACAGGCTGCCTCCCCGCAACCAACACCCTCCTCCCGAGCGCCATCTACAACATCTTAAGTTAGCACAGCGACCTTGTAGCACGAGATTTTTATATCTGTGAAAAATTTTAAGTTTTGTGTCGCTTTATTGTGATTCAACGATGGCAGCTTCCGTCCCGTCTAAGTTGAGTACTCAGAACATGCTTTGATTTACTTTTTAGGTGGTAGATCGCCGTTTTTAAGACTTTTAAGCTCGTTTTTGCTGGCGCTTCACGTGGTGTTATCGCGGGCTTCATCCGCAAGGCGGCCGTTGTTTACTCTTTGGCGATATTTCTACCTAATTTTGTAAATTTATGATCTATATGCGCCAAGTTTTCTGGGGAGTGTCTTCCTTGATAGTATTTTTTTTTGTGATATCGAAACCTTATGGCTAGGATCGAGTTTATTCGTTCCGTTATTTTTTCGATACTTTTGTATATATATATATATATATATATGTGTGTATTTATACGTAAGGAAGATACTCTTTGATTTCCAAGGTTAGGGAGTTCTAGTACTCCTTTATTTAGCATTTATTCAAGCCTTTTTTCATTTAGTTAGAGCTTTTTCACAAGGTAAATTCACCTTTTACCTTTTGTTGTTAGGCCTAGCACCTAGGTTAGGTTGCTCTCTGAACCCCGCGTGTTGGCATATCTGTGCTGTTTTTAAGCGTAGGCTATGTGTTGGATCTTTAGCTCTTGTTTCTGGGATTTCAATCCCAGGCGATTCAAAATTTAATCGTATTAGGGCTATAGGGGTTCTAATTAGAGTAACCTAGCGTAGGTTATTTAGGCTAGCCTAGCCTAGTAGGCTACTTCTTGTTCGCCGTCTTTCTTTCAGTCTGTCCTCTTTTGACTTTCCATCAACGGTCGGTTAGCTGTTGGGAAACAGCGCCTGATCTTTAATTATAACCTAATAGGCTTGCTTTTAGGCATAGATCCTGCGGCCGTTTGATGGAGTAGGTTTCATATTAGTTCATAGAACTGGTTACCTACTAGTCATCTTTAGAGAGAGAGACAGTTAGAAAGGAGGCGGATGGGAAGTGGGGAACGTTTGCAGTGTTAACTTTTGGGTCTCGAGTTGAGTTGGTTGTCTTCATAGAATATCGTTTCTTTATCTCCGACCGCCGGACTCCGGGGGGCCGGAGTGAGAGACTGTTATTTATCTATTTACATCTTTCATCCCCTCTCCGTTCTATTTAGACGTGAAGGATTACAAGATTGATGTTTTGACAACCAGTTCCTCACGGTTCGACTCATTTTGTTTTCATTTCAAACGTGACTTGCTCCTTCCTTCGTGTCCCGGTAGTTCCGGGATGCCAGCAGGGAGGGGTAGGTCTTCTCCCCACAATGGTTTATGTTATTATAGTATACATAGATCAAATTTGACGTTAATTTCCTGCTGATTTTCAAGTCGTGGTAGGTCCGGAGTTTCTGGACCCGGATACGTTTGAATTTCCATAGGAATTGGTTGAATTACGTATACGATTGTCTGATAATTCATTCGGGATCGTGGTAGGTCTAGTATCTAGGCCCGGATACCTTCCTGACGGATTGGCATCTCTAACATTCATGTATTTTTAGCTCTAACTGTAGTAATTTTATCCGGTCGGTGGTAGGTCTATCAATATAGGCCCGGATACCGTCAGGATAATGAAATTTATATTGTTTAGCATGTTTTATAATTATTTCATTTTGTTTTATACCGTTTTTTCTAGACGTTGGCAGGTCCTGAAAAATGGACCCGGATATCGTCCGGAAATAACGGTTGTTCATTTATTGTGTTTATCTTTTACCCATGTCCTCTTTGTTAAGAAATTCTGTAGTCCGGCGATGCCGGATTACTATTTTAGTCGAGGCACACTGGGGTTTCAAGAGATATTGTATGTGTTTTTCCGAGTTTCCTTTCCTCCTGACTATTTTTTGTTAGCATCTCATTCCGGCGACGCCGGATTTTGAGTTGAGGGAGAGTGAGGATTCTCAAGAAAAATGTAAATCTGTATCATCCAAAATTTTCCGGGGGGTACCCCTGGAAAATTACTGTTATAGTTTAACACGATGATTGGTTGATACTCATATTTTAATATCTCTTACAGATGTTACAGTGTGCTGAAGTGGGGCTGTTTCCGCTATGCTCCAACAGCCGTGCGAACATGTAGAGTGTGGCAATCACTCGGCATTTGCAGTCCAAGTTTTGGAAGAGACGGTCTGGCATTATGAGAGATGCCAGGTCTGCTATGATCTCTACGCACAGATCACTGATGACTCGGTAAGTAGACATATAATCTGCGCTTACTGTTCTCTGTTTTATTAGATGAATGGTTTTTCTATACATCTGAAGTATTTTTACCTGCGTCTGATCAAGGATTCTCTTCCAGGCCCCTAAAGAAGTGAAAGATACGGCACTCGCCACCTTGAAGGTTTGGGTAGGTGGCTTTGGAAGAAATGTAGGGAAAGCTAGGCCCTATATTCTTTCCCGGGATGCGGCTTCCGTCATCTACCCTAATTCGAAGACTTCGGCTGTGGCGGAGGAAGTCGCGGCGCCATATCTTCAAGCTATCAACGAAGAATTCCAGAGTTTGGAACCTTTAGAGGGACCCGAGGCAGAGGTAGTAGCGGAAGTCGGCGGCTTGCACTTATCGTCTGAGCCGATGCAGACGGAGCAGGTAGGTGAGGCAGTAGCTAGTCCTTCTCCTTTCAATTTCCTCTCGACTTCCCTCCTTTTCTCTCTTACTCCTTCTCCAGTCGCTTCTCGCGTCCCCTCTCGTACTCCGCCAGGGTTCGAGGGTTTTGGGAACGCTGATACAATTAAGGCAGTGTCTGTTCGGCCTAAGGTGAAGACCGTGAAGACTAAGCAGCTGCCTGCGAAAGTGAAGTCCGGCACCTCGGCCCCTTCTGCCGCGGACTCCAACTCTAAGAGTAGATCTAGCCGAAGCGGCAGCAAGGACAAGTCCTCACGTAGGACTAAGGAGAAGCTTGCTAATCCTTCTCCTGCTCCTTCACCGGCTTCTACCCCGATAGCTGCGGCTATCCTTAGTCTGGCGCCAATTCCGTCACCGACTTTCCCGTCTACATCAGGGGAAGTGCCGGTTAACTTAGAGGTTCTGACTTCCCTTCTAATACAGAAAGTTAGTCAAGAAGTTTCCTCTCAAGTAGCTAGGGATATGGCAGCTCTTTCAGGCAAACTGGAATCGCACATGTCTCGTACGGACCAGTCAGTGTCAGAGCTGTCAGGGATAGTGAGCCAACATCAGTTGATGATGGCTCAGACAGGTGGAAACCCACAGCTTTTGTCGATCCTGCCTAATGCGGCCAATCTACCTCCCTTTGAAGCAGGCAATCCGTGGCGTTTTAGCTTTTGGAGCTGTTTTGCGTGATGGGAAGCTCACTATCGAAGGGTGCGGGACACACCGTTAGAAGATTTTGAGTTTCACCCGACAGATTTGCAATCTCCTTTCTTAGGCTATGCAAGGTTGACCAAGGAAGCTCTTGTAAGGGAAGATAAGGTTTCCGGCTGAGACTCTTATCTTTCCAAGAGAAGCGGCTCAGTCAGCTTGGCTTAGGACTATGAAGGAGATGGAGTGTGTCAACACTAAGATCACTCCATTTTTTTAAAGGGAAATACACCACCTCATTATCCCAAAGGATCACCCGCTGCCTTGCACCACGAAGATCGCCGAGCTGACCCTGAAAGCTGCGGAAGAAGACAAGCCTCTTCCACAATTGAAGGAGACAGACTTGACGTCTTGTTGGTGCCCGAAGATCCTACATACTGGCATCAAACTCCGGAAACGTTCCAGAAAGGGAAGTTGGAAACAGATTGTGCTTCAACACAATTAATGAGAGACTCCTTAAACTACCTGAGCATCTCATTAAGGCGAGTTTGAAGCAAGGTGTAGGCTGAGTCGTTCCCTTCACTCAGTCACTTCTGCGGAGATGATTGCTTCCAACCTATCCGACCGCTCCGGAATTCAGGTCCTTACCAAGTCGTTGTTAGGCACCTTTCAACACGACTTGTTTGATTTCGCTGTGGCTCGAAGAGCCTGCCGGAAGTTGTATTAAGACCAGCAACGATCAGACATGAGCCTAATAAGCTCATTAGATCTTCAATATGGGGACCTTTCCTCTTTCCTGGGATCTTAGTAGCTCAGGTTACTCAAGAGGCAGTGAGAGCCAATCAAACACTTGCAACCAGATGGGCTCTTAAGTTCAAGCGTCCAGCAGATCCTTCCCCGGCAGGCACTCAGAAGGCCAAGAAGCCAAAGAGGTTTCAACAGAGAAGGTTTCAAAGATCTCCAACCTTCCACTTCCATGCCTCGCCGCAACAATCATACATGTGGGTACAGGCACCAGCACCACAGTCTAATCAACCCTTACTTCCATCACCGGCCTACAACCAGACTTATGAGGCACATACTTCCTTTCAGAGGTATGCTCCTAGAGGAACTAGAGGACGTGGTACCTCCAGAGGCGGGTCGGCGGACAGGGGGGGAAGGGGGCTCGCAAGAGCCAGACCCTACAGAGGAGGTAGAGGTTCAAGACCAGCTGCCAACCAATGAGACAGCCAAGGTAGGTGGGAGATTAGCTCTATTCAAGCACAGGTGGACATTCAACACCTGGGCACACAGTGTCATATCAAAAGGTCTGGGATGGAGGTGGAAGAAGGGACCACCTCCCCCATACAAGTTTTTTCAAGACCGGACACCAGATCTAGTAGCTTTCACTCAGGAACTACTCCAGAAAAAGGGCAATAAAAAGAGTCAGGAACATCAAATTTCAGGCAGACTATTTTCAGTCCCCAAGAAGGGCACAGACAAGAGGAGGGTGATTCTAGATCACGGCTCATTCAGTATAGTATGCGACAAATTTCACGTTAACCGTGACCCAAGTGAGAACCTTACTTCCCCGTGGAGCCGTCAACCACCTCTATAGATCTTACCGATGCTTATTATCATGTGCCCATAGCAAGGAACTTGTCCCCTTACCTAGGGTTCAGGTTAGGAAGAGAAGCTTACTCCTTCCGAGTCATGCCATTCGGCCTCAATATTGCTCCCAGGATTTTCACCAAGTTGGCGGACGTGGTAGTCCAAGAACTTCGGAGTCAGGAATTCTATTGGCTGCATACCTGGACGATTGGATAATTTGGGCTTCCAACAAAGAGCAATGTCTGGAATCAACCCACAAAGTCATGAGATTTCTAGACCATTTAGGTTTTCAGATAAATCTTCAAAAGTCAAGACTTGTCCCCAGCTCCAAGTTCCAATGGTTGGGACTACAGTGGGACCTCCAGACACACAGGTTTTCAGTTTCTTGGGAGAAGTGCAAAGAGATTGCGAAAGCCACAAGGCAGTTTATAAGAAACAAACTAGCATCGAGACGGGCCCAGGAAAGGATTCTAGGCTCCTTACAGTTTGTAGCAGTGACCCAACCGGTACTGAAAGCCAGACTAAAAGACTTCAACAGAATTTGGAGAAGTCGAGCCAATATAGGCTTAAGAGACAAGCTATCAAGAATTCCCCAGCTCTTACGCAAGAGTCTAAAACCTTGGTCTACAGCCAAGAGTTTAGCAAAGACAGTACCACTTCAGTATCCGCAACCGGATCTGGTGTCATACAGACGCATCCCAAAGCGGATGGGGAGGCCATTCCCCTACTCAAAAGTTTCAGGGAAAATGGTCCAAGACCTTCCAAAGATTCCATATAAATGTGTTAGAAGCTATGGGCAGTTTTTCCCTACTCTCAAAAGGATGAATCCAAAGAAAGGAATACATATCAGGTTAGTCCTCGACAGTGCAGTAATTGTTCACTGCATCAACAGAAGGGGCTCCAAGTCCAAGTTCGTAAATCATGTGATGATTGCGATCTTCTCTCGAGCACAGAAACTTCGCTGGCACCTATCAGCCACACTCTAGCAGGGACGCAGAGAATGTAGTGGCAGATGCTCTGTCAAGGACATCCCCATTGGAGTCGGAATGAACACTAGACGCACAGTCGTTTCAATGGGTGTCCAAGCAGGTCCCGGGTCTTCAAGTGGACCTTTTTGCCACGGAGTCAAATCATCATCTTCGATGCTATGTGGCTCCCAACCTGGACCCTCTGGCCTTTGCCACAGACGCATTGTCTCTGGATTGGAATCTTTGGAAGAAAATTTACTTATTTCCACCGGTCAATCTCCTGATGGAAGTCCTTCACAAGCTCAGGACATATCGAGGGAAAGTAGCCTTGATAACCCCCTGGTGGCCGAAAAAGAGCAACTGGTTCCCTCTAATACTTGAATTGAAGCTCCGTCCCAGACGGATCCCCAATCCAATCCAATACTGTCACAAATAGTACAAACCAAGAAAGTATACGCTTCCTCAAACAGTCTACAAGCCCTAACTTTATGGACTTTATGAAGCTGGCAGCTCTTCATGATTCTGGTATTGATCCGGAAAATATTACTTTGTCCTGGAATCTGATAAAAGAGATTTCTACTCTTAGACAGTATGACTCTGCTCTTAAGAAGTTGGTTAAATTTGTGAAAGAAAAGGAAGTGCAGGTTATGACAACAAATCTAGCAATTTCATTTTTTAAAGAATTGTTTGATCAAGGCTTAGCTCCTGGTACTATTACGACTATGAACATCTGCCCTTAAAAAGATTTTCCTGGTAGGGTTTGGGATAGATTTAACTAGTTCCTATTTCTCCTCTATCCCTAGAGCTTGCGCAAGGCTGAGACCTATACATAGGCCTCAGTCTGTTTCCTGGTCTCTAAATGAAGTTTTGAGCCTGGCTTCCAGTATTGATAATGAAATCCATGTCAGTATTTTTAACCCTACTTAGGAAAACTCTATTTTATTAAGTTTAGCCTCAGGAGCAAGAATTTCTGAACTGTCGGCCTTGTCTAGAGATCCAGGCCATATAGATTTCCAACCTAATGGTAAGGTTTTACTTTCACCAGACAAAACCTCCTTTTTTATTTCCCACTTGCCTGCCTCACCTAGTTGTTCAACCCTGCTTTCCTCTCCTCAGGCCTTCAACAGGCACGGGTGGGGCGGATTGTATTAGCTTGTTTTAAGAGATCCTTTAGTACCAAGTACTGCCTGTTTATTGTTATAATTTTGTATTACCTTTAGACTTTACAGGTGTGAACTCCTGTAGCTGTACATAAATTCGTTTATTGAATTCTCTCATTTTGTTAAAGCTTTGAGAAAGGTCTTTTTGTTAACAATACAAGTTTTTTGTATATTGGGGTTTATATATATTAAAATTCTTTTTTTATATTTAATTTGTTTAGTTCTCCTTCCTTGTTACAGTATTTTCTTTATTTTCAGCTTGCCCCATTTCTCTGGTACAATTTCACCCGGTGACACGGCTTGAGCCCAAAAAAGGGATTTTTGACGGAGGAAAAATCAATTTTTTGGGTGAGGAGCCGTGTCGCCCGTTGAACCCACCCTTTTTTTCAGTAATATCTTGATCTCCCACCCGGTGGTGCGTACAAGCTGAGGGTTGCTAACTCTAGATGTTGTAGATGGCGCTCGGGAGGAGGGTGTTGGTTGCGGGGAGGCGGCCTGTATAACGGCACCTCATATGTTGGGGATGTTGACGAGGATCTTTCTGTGGGGTTGAAGGAAACGTGGCTGTATTACTCGCCCTGGTTTATACACGACATTTTTATTTTACAAAAGTGCTCGCCTGAGGGTATTAACCTCAGTCAGTCCCTTTGGTTATTCTCTAGTATATTTAGCATTAGTTTTTTTATATATTAGAAATGGCTAACGAAGACATTTCACCGGGCGACACGGCTCCGTCACCCAAAAATAGATTTTTCCTCCGTCAATATCCCTTAAATATCAAGTGATTAAGGCCTGGCCAGCGCAATGACGATGGATCGTCCGCGGTTGCTTACCCTATTTAAATAATTATCTAGTGCACACTTCTTCTTTCTACCATAAAATCGTCAGTTTCCTTGGATCCCAGACGGGCGTCGTCATTGTTGATGATTGCTGTGAAGAAAGTGCCCCAGCGTATGGGTACAAGTGGTGTGCGGATTTAGCACATGGAAATGACAATTTGTCCAAAATTGCATTTTTCCTAACTATACAAACCTGAGGTCCTTTTACAATAGGAAGGTACTAGCGGCAGCTGGATAGGTCGTAAGCTTCGAACAAGGGGTTCGGTAGTTAACTGCTTGTCCGACAGGCGCGCGGCGCGCGACTGGGAGGTAAACAAATCACTTTTGCTTTTGGCCCAAGCAAAACTGCAGAGTGAGGGGTGGCATGAGGTGGGGCTATGTGTAAAAGGACCTCAGGTTTGTATAGTTAGGAAAAATGCAATTTTGGACAAATTGTCATTTGTTCCGACACGGCATACAAAACTTCGGTCCTTTTACAATAGGAAGACTCTTCTTGGTGGGAGGAATCTGAGTCTTTTGTGAACAGACTGGTGTTCGCCCAACCTTGGAAGTCTCCCTGGTCGTAAGAGCGAGGGAGGGATCCAAGCCTCTGTCCATTGATCGGGTGTGCACCGCAGGATCAATGGTCAGACCTCTGGACCGAGTACTAAGAGAGAGGCAAGCGTATCTCTTCGTACCAGCAATGTAAGAACTTGTTCCTGTACAGGAGCAAATATAAAGTCATGGGTTTGACTCTTGTAGGCATCCACTTCCCCCCCCTTGTAGGAGGAAGTGGTGGATATTCTGCTCCTATCCCTAGTGAAAGGGATAGGATGGGGCTCTGTCATATAGCTCACCTGCATCTCGTCCTCATCAGCGTAGTGACGACCGTGGCCCTCTGCCCACAGGTAGAGGAGGAGGAAAAAAGATGGCGAGAGGAGCCAGTCACTCACTCACTCACACATCCATCCACACAGTCACACCAGGACTCGATGCTGTTTCAGCCTGCGAGGGTCGGTGGGTTAGCTACACAACTTGTTGAGCAGCCACCACGGGTCCCAAGGAAAAGGTATCCAAGGACCTGTGGGCAATATCCCGAAGGTAGAAGGACGTAAAGGTAGTCTGGTTAGACCAGACCCCTGCCTTCAGGACCTGCGCCACGGAGAAGTTCTTACGAAACGCCAACGAGGGGCCAATACTTCTGACTTCGTGAGCTCTCGGACGGGACGTACGGATGTCCCCGTCACTACCATCAGCCTCATACGCCCTCCTGATGACCTCACGCAGCCAGAATGAAAGAGTGTTCTTGGATACTTCTTTCTTGGTTACCCCGGTGCTAACGAAGAGGCGTCGACACTCAGGCCTGAGGTGTCGAGTTTTCTTCAGATAGCGCCGTAGCGCCCCTGACAGGACAAAGCAGCATCTCATCCGCATCATTATCGGTGAAGTCCATTAGGGAGGGGAATCGTGAAGGACTCGAACCTGTCGTCAGGGACCGACGGTTTCTGAGTCTTCGCAACGAAGTTCGGGACGAAATCGAGCGTCACAGATCCCCATCCCCTGGAGTGTCGTACATCATAGCAAAGACCATGAAGTTCCCCTACTCTCTTCGCCGATGCCAGGGCCAGCAAGAAGAGGGTCTTGAGGGTCAGATCCCTGTCTGACGACTCTCGGAGTGGCTCGAACGGCGTTCGAGTCAAACTCCTAAGGACGAGAGTCACATCCCACGCAGGGGGCCTGAGTTCCCTAGGTGGGCAAGACCTTTCGAAGCTCCTCATAAGCAAGGAGATCTCGAACGAGTTCGAGATGTCCAATCCCCATCAGTTTCAGGACGAGAGACCAGGGCGGCTCTGTATCCATTGACTGTGGGGACTGAGAGGAGCTTCTCTCGGCGAAGAAAAACGAGGAAATCCGCTACCTGCTGAAGAGTGGCTCTGAGAGGAGATAGACCCCATCTACGACACCAACCACAGAAGACGGCCCACTTCCCCTGGTACACAGCTGCAGAGGACGACGGACGTTTCCAGCCATCTCTGTTGCTGCGCTACGAGAAAAGCCTCTCGTTCGCAAGAGATGGTGGATAACAGCCAGCCGTGAAGACGTAGGGGGACTGGACTGCTCGGTGGTAGCCGCTAGAACGTGTGGGTCTGGGCGAGAAGGTTGTGCCAAGGGGGAATCTCTCTCGGTTCTCCTGCGAGAAGAGCCAGCGAGGTCCGGATACCAAATGGCCTGTGGCCATTTGGGAGCCACCAGGATCATCCTGAGATTCGGGGTGTACCAGTGCTCGACTGATCACCTTGCGAATCAGGCTGAACGGGGGAAAGGCATAGACGAAGAGGTTGTCCCACGGGTGTTGAAGAGCGTCCTCCTGCAGCTGCCCTATGGGGTCGGCACTGGCCAGAGAAGAACACCTGGAGCTTCCTGTTGTGCCGGGTGGCGAACAGATCCACGACTGGTTGCCCCCACAGGTCGAAGAGCCTTTCCGCCACGTCCTGGTGTAGAGACCACTCGGTCCCTATCACCTGATCCCGGACGGCTGAGCGTGTCTGCTCTACATTCCTCTTCCCTGGAATGTAGCGTGCCGACAGCTCTATTGAGTGTGCCTCGGCCCACTCGTGCACCTGCCGAGTCAACTGGTACAACGGGAGAGAACACTAGGCCCCCTGTTTGTTGACGTAGGCCACTACCGTGGTGTTGTCGCACATCAACACCACTGAGTGTCCCATCAAATGGTCCTGGAACTCTTGGAGAGCGAGGAACGCTGCCTTGAGTTCCAGTACATTGATGTGAAGGTGCTTGTCGTTCTCGTCCCACACTCCTGAAGTCAGCAACTCCTCCAGGTGTGCGCCCCATGCCCTCGGTCGATGCGTCTGAGAACAGCTGCATGGTCCCGGGGGGGGAGTGCGCAGAGGCACTCCTCTTAAGAGTTCCTGTCGTCCAGCCACCAGGCTAGGTCCTGCCTCACCTCCGGTGCAGTGACACTGGAAAGCTTGGGGGATCCGTCGCCTGTGACCAACTCTCCTTTAGTCTCCACTGAAGAGACGCAGGTGAAGACGCCCGTGAGGGACTAACTTCTCGAGTGACAACAGGGTGTCCGATCACGACTTGCCATCGCTGAGCTACCTGTTCCTGCCGAGACAGGAACTGGTTGGCTGCCTCCCTGAATCTGCTGATCCGCGAGTCTGCGGGGAAGACTCGCCCTGCTACCGTGTCGATCAGCATACCCAGGTACTTCATCCTCTGCTTGGGCTCGAGATCGGACTTTTCGAAGTTCACAACGATCCCCAGATCGCGACAGAACTCGAGCAGCTGATCCCTGTCCTGTAGCAACTGCGAGCGGGAGCTCACCAGGACTAACCAATCGTCGAGATACTCATCAGACGTATACCCGTGCGAATGGGCCCAAGCAGACACCAGAGTGAACACTCGCATGTGAACACCTGTGGGGCGGTTGAGAGACCGAAGCAAAGTGCCCTGAACTGGTACACCGTCCCGTCGAGGATGAAGCGGAGGTACTTTCTGGAGGACTGATGAATGGGTATTTGGAAATACGCATCATTCAAGTCCACTGATAGCATGAAATCGTTCTCCTGATGGAGTCGAGCACTGAACGTGCCGTCTCCATCGTGAACCGGGTCTGGCGAAACAAACCGGTCAGAGGAGAGAGATCTATCACCGGGCGCCAGCCTCCGTAGACTTTTCCACAGGAAGAGTCGACTGTAAAAGCCTGGTGACTGATCCGTGACGATTTCTACAGCTCTCTTGCTCAGCATGGTCTTGATTCTCCTGTCTCAATGCTACGTCCTTCGATGACCCTGGAACGTACGACTGCTGTTGGACCGGGTTGGAGGTGAGGGGTGGCCGAGATTCGAAGGGTAATAGATATCCCTCCCGAAGGACATCTACAATCAGGTCTCGGCGCCTGTAGCGCTGCCAAGTTGCCCAATGGCTGGCCAGGCACCCCCCCCCACTTCCGGCAGCAGGTGAGGGGGAACGCCGTCCCTAGCGTTTCCCCCCTTTCTTCGACTTCTTCCAGAGCCTCCACGGGAGGAGGAGGGCTGGGAGGAGGGATGGTTACGGCTCCCCTTGGTAGAAGTCGAAGAAGACAGAGTCTTTCCCCGGGGGGGGCTTCGACGCAGCTACCGTCTTAGCCACCGAGGAAGCGCTAGCCGAGCTCTTAGACTTGGCCGCAGTCCGAGCTGCCAGAAGCCTTCGAGACTGCCTGGTGAACCAGAACGGTCACTGTCGTCAGTGCGCCGTCTGTCCACCGCAGCGTCCACCATCTCTCCTGGGAAGAGAGATGTGGAACTCCGTAAAGGTCCGTTGCGAAGACCCAACGCCGCTTCACGCCCGGCCGCCCTGGAAACCCGAGTAAGGACAGCGTCCCTTCGTCGGAGAACCAGGTTGGCCCACAGGTTCACCGTCTGGTGGGCAAGGAAGGAGATGGCTCTTCCTCCAGACTGGCAAAGTCTCTAAAGGGGCCGAGTCATCTTCGGGAGAAATTCCCCCGGCCCGGAGTTGGCTGGCGACCTTAGATACTGTGAGGGACCACAGATCATAGCCAGGAGACGGCCTGGGAAAGCTGCCATGGGCAGTAGATTCCAGGGTGCCGAGTGCCTTCTTGCTGCGAGAACCATAGGTTCTCGGACAGGAGCTGCTGCAGAGACACACCCGGAATCAGCCTGGCTAACTCCGGGTTCACCTGTTTGGGCGGCATCGGATCCTCGGATGGCACGTAAAAACGCCCGCTGTCGCAGCAGAGGAGGTGGAAGCAGCTTGCTCGACCTGCCAGACTTGAGAGAACCGTCTTGTCCGGAGACAAGCGATTCTACCTGGTCCAGCACTGAGTCTGCAAGCTCGGAAACGTGGCAAACCCACCGTCGGTCTGGGTTCCCTCTTCGGGCCCCAGAACGACTCGAGCCGGGACGTGGGCTCGGATGGTGGGAGCGGCGATCCTTCCCCGAGGTCGTTGTGCTGACGAATCAGCGCAATAAACCTCATCAAAGTTCCTCTGGATCTCAGGAGTGACTGCGTCCTGCGGAGTCGGACCATCCAGTCCCTCAAACAGGAGCATCTCCCGAGACCCTCCTCCCTCGAGGGGAGGAACAGCGACAGACCCCTCTCGGTCTCCTCCAACCACCTGTGCGTACGACCTGGCTGGTCCGAGAACCGTGCCTGGTACGTATGACGACGTGGTGGGATCCTGAGGGGCGCACCCCTCACGATCACTCCTCAATACCTCGCCCCTCCCGGTGTAACCCGAGGAGGTTGAAGGTATGGGAGAGGCAGACCTGACGCTCCCTCTCGCTCGCTGGCAGAACAGTGGGCTTGGAAGACTGCAGGCGATCGTCAACCCGCGGGTGGCGATCGAGCTGCAGGCCTAGTCGAGCCGTCTCGCTGTGGAGAACGGCTGGACTGAGAACAGCGGCCCCGGTCTCGTGTGTCCAAGAGGAGCTGGTGCTGCGGTCGACGTACCCGATCGCTCTCTGTGAGAGTGACGGTCAGGCGACCGGCGAGCTCCACTGTCACGGTGAGACCGGTGCGTATCCTCACGGCGCGTCACGTCGCTGGTGTTTTCAGTCAGTGGCTGGTGCCGGCGAACGGGGGGGAGGGGAACCTCTTCCCAGCCTCAGCCCGTGGTCCGGTCATGGACCGTCACGTCCGCCCGGGTGGCCAGCTGCTCGCCGCGAGAGCGAGAGCTGGTCTGGTGAGAGTCAGCGTGAGGGCGGCTGTCACCAGTCTTCCGCTCCGTGCCGTGAACCTGACGCTGAGCTGGCTCAGAGGTCTGGTTCCTAGCTGCACGGTCGCTGTTAGGCGACCGTACACTCGGTAACTCTCGCGAACGAGAGGGCCGAGACGGATCCTGCTGCCGTGGCCGAACCACTAACAGCAGGTGAGGAAGTGCCGGTGTTAGCCGGCACTCCTCTGGTCCCCGTAGTCTTCTTCCTTGCGGAAGAAGAGACGGGTCCTGCTCCCGAAGGAGCAGGGTGACCAGCGGAAGAAGAACCCCCCGTCTCACCAGAGCGAGACGGGCCCTTAGAAGTTCCCGAAGGAGACTTCTTAGGGGGGGGGGGAGGCGACCTTCTTCTTCTTAGGCGGGGGAGCCTTAGAAGAAGAAGGGGAAGAGGCGGCAGACGACGACGACGACGAAGAAGACGATGAAGACGACGACGACACCTTCCTCCTCTTCTTCTTCTTCTTCGTCAACCTCCTCAGGACCGATGTCAGATCTGTCATCCAGAGCGGAGCCGGGGCTGCTGTTGCCGAAGCAACAGGGCCCGGACGCACCTGTCCTCGAACAGATTCCAGCAAATCGGGAGCAGCGGAGCCAGGAACAGGAACAACGTCAGCAGGTGCAGGCATCACAGGAACAGCAGTAGAGACGGCAGGAGCAGGTACAGGAACGGCAGCAGTGGTCATCAACGTCACGTCCGTGAACAGCGGCTGGGCAGGTACGGCAGGCTGTGCAGGCGGTCCAGTTGGACGGACCAGCGGCACAGACATCCTTGGTACTGGTGGGAGGTCCAGGGGCGAGCTCTTCGGGCACACGAAGTCCGGTCGCGGCAGCACTGCAAACACCCAGGTGGCGGCATCACACTCCCCCGTGGTACGGCGACTGGCCCCTGCACCGATGTAGTTGGTGTTACAGAGACCGCGTGCGGGGTGTACACCAGGTGAGGAGGTGAAGCGTAGCCAGGTGTTGTAAGGGTCGTGGTGGTGGTCGTAACCGTCGCATGCGTGACCGCCACGGAGCCAGCGAGATGGTAGAGCAGCCCCTGGACACTCGGCACGCCCTGCAGCCCCAACGATGCCCACACCTGTCCGAGGTCGTCCTTCGCGGCAACCGCACCTGAGGAAGCAAAAGTCGGGTGATTAGCAGGATCCTCTACCCGCTCGCGCGAAGACGAACGGATAGAGGACCCAGAGTACAACTCGACGTCAGGGTATCTAGCGCCCTCCTCCACACTCGACAAGTCGGGTGAGGAGAAGGACCTAGAAACCCCCCCCGAAGGGGAAGGCGCCAAACGTGGGAGCTGAGCGGGCGGCAGGAAAGAAGACGAAGTGTCCGTAACCAAAGGAGTCGCGGGAGAGCTTTCCGACGACTCCTTTGCAGGCCTTCGCTTCTTCCTGCCCTCATACAAAGTCCAACTGCGCCTACGACCAAGTTATTACACACTTCACAGGGCTCGGCTCGGGTGCATTCGCGCCCCCGACACCGAGCGCACAAAATATGTGGGTCAATTTCCGGGAATGAGCGGAACTTTCCGCAATTTTGCGCCCTTCGGTACCCGGGGGCATAGTCTCCGTGGGGTAGCGAGGCGAGGAGATTCCATGATTGACCAAAATATCACAATTAAATGAATAAAGAGAAATGATTGTACTTACAATGATTCTTTCATACACAAACACAACCATATACTCAAGGAAAGCAACGACGAGAAGCGGGCAGAGAGCGTCGAACACACACGTCTACTCGCTGTGAGGCCGAAAGCAAAAGTGATTTGTTTACCTCCCAGTCGCGCGCGCGCGCCTGTCGGACAAGCAGTTAACTACCGAACCCCTTGTTCGAAAGCTTACGACCTATCCAGCTGCCGCTAGTACCTTCCTATTGTAAAAGGACCGAAGGTTTGTATGCCGTGTCGGAACAATGGAAAGTTTATTGACACAAGTGCCTCCACAAACATCGAGATGGTGTCAATCTTCTACATTTTAGTGTTTTAAGTAAAAATTTTGAAAGTGTCATGGAGGAATGTTTATTTGCGCTGGTGCATGGCTAGACTTGCATTAACCTCTGTTTAAACTTAAAATATGACCTTAATTTCTAACTTTAGAGAAAATACTTCGAAAGGGTAGTAGATCTACCCTTTTGCGGAGGGTGGATCCACAACGCGGTCAAAACTGGATCAGGCTAGTCCCAGGTCGGTTTGTTTCCCCACTAGCTAATCTTCACTTTTACCCTAACTAGGTAGGTAGTGTTAGGTAGCCTAATCGTTCTTTAGCCTCTGCCTAAATGTACTTTTAAAAGTAGCAAATCTAATTCATGGACTGAAAACTCAAACCAAAATTAGGTAGGGGGAAACACCAGCGACTACCAACCCTTATCACGGTGGACAGGTCTTATTCACTCGATATTTACATGGTGAAACAAGAATACAATTACAACTCCAAGCACACCATTCAAAAGATTGAAGTTTCGTCAAACATAATGTGATATATGAAAGCCCCATACGAACTAAAATAAGCATGTGATTCTCTTCGTAAAATATGTTTTCAAGGCAGTTTTGAAATCCAATATGGCGGCTACCGTGTGGATGTACAGGTTCTGATCAGTGACGACAACCATCTTTCCCAGCACTCATTTGAACAATGTTAGCGTATATATGTAACGTTTATTGATCTTACTCAAGATTGCAGTTGTAATCAGCACAATAAAACAACATTTTGTTGCCTATATTACTGAAAGTATGAAACTTTTTATTCCCAGGGTCATGGTTTGAACTGAATTCATTTTTACCTTGTAATCGGTGGTTTTTATCCTTACTGCCATCACAACTGAAAACTCCACAGTGCTTATTTGATTGTTATATACACATTTGGTCTTAATTCACTCCACATTGCACTTTAAACAAGTTACTGTTCCTGGTTCTTAAGCGCGCGCGCCATAACACAGTTACGAGCAGCAGACGACAAAACTGCAAAGTTTTATTCCCTAAATTGTTTACTTTACTTGTTATTTAGTTCAACTTTACTTTGTTATTTAAAAATTTTAATTTAATTCATGTATATTATCCCTTTTTTGCAACCAAATTACCCCAAAAAATTACAGATATTTCTAAAGGAGATACAATCCAATGTTTCTAACGTTTCCGTACATCTGGCTGCCGAAAACCATAGAGGAACGACTACGGATAAGTGGATTATATATTTTTTTTTGCTTTTTTGTTTTTGCTAGCACTTTTCATTGATTTCAGTCTATATTAGTATTTTGAATTTCTTTAATAACCCCGAATGCCAGAAATAAATGTAACCTTTAATGTGTGCATGCTAAGAATGTCAAAATCATCATTGCCACATTAGTGGAGGCTTTACACATACGCCGATCCATTATTATAAACTGTTTCCATGAATTCTAGTTGTCATAGTAATGCAATAATGATAAAATTGCTTTAATATTTAGGTATATATACTTCCAATACATAGCCTAATTTCACCAATTTCAACGTTTTATGTGTAGTCTTATACACAGTTTGGAGGGTCAACACATACCGAATGGCAACAGAGAGAGAGAGAGAAAGGAAGGTGAAGGAACGAAGAAGGAAAGGGGTGGCGGTGGAGGGGGGGAGAGGGTAGGTAGAGCTTTTTACGCGTGTTCGTATCCATTTCTGCATAATGGAGTTTTTGTCTCTTGGTACAAGGACAAGTGTCGTTATTCTTTACGATTAGTGATTCACGATACCCTTATAAATTACGGCACTGGGTGTAATGCACTATAGCAAAATCTCGTTCTGATACGAGTGTTCGTTACAGAAATAGGTATTGCCCAAAAACGTGCTTGCACTGTCGCTGAAACCCATAGTAGGTATGCTGCTTAGTTGTCAATCAAGTCTTTTGTGATAAAGTATTTTTTACAAGCTAGCTATTGAATAAATTTGTATTTTTCTCAATCAAAACATATGCTCCTCAATGCTAACTTTCCTCTTTTAACGACTTTCTGGTCATTGCAAATTCGGCCCCATAATTTCTTATGGTGCGAAAACAGAGGCCCAGGGACCGAAAACGATTGCTCAAACTACGGCGATAATCCGGCAGTAAAACATCTTCATATATCCAAAAAGTAAATAATAAAGATATATATGCGCATTAAGATTATAACATCTTCATATATCCAAAAAGTAAATAATAAAGATATATATGCGCATTAAAATTATAACAATTAGGCTACATGAATAGCTGATAATCTGCATGAATAACTGGTAAACTGTTCTGCAAGAAAGTTGAGTAATGCAATTATTTACAATAGGTACGAAAGCCAAGATGTCGAGACGTCATAATACAGGACTTAAACGAACGTTCTAATTCCAAAAAATAATTACTTAAATTTGAGTAAGAATCGAGTTACTTTTTCAATAACGAATATTTTCAAATTAATCATCTCAATAAATATAAAATATTGATGTTTTATTATTTATTTAAAAAATGATCTGAGTGCACGCTCGTCTTCTTCTACCAAAACAGTTGTTTACTAACAAACAAGCCAGTTAGGGACCGTGTTCGATTGTTGTGATGAAAGTGCCCCAGCGTCTTGTGGGTGCAAGAGGTGTGCGGATTTATCGCAGGAAATGGGAAGTTTATTGACAAAAGCGACTCCGTAAACATCGAGATGGCATCAATCTTCTAAATATTTCGAGTTGTAAGTAAAAATGTTGAACACGTTTTGGTGAGATTTGGACTGCCTTGTACCGCCATTTCACTACCCTCTGTTTAAATCTTAAAATTTGGCCTTAATTTCTAACTTTGGAGAAAATACTTACTTCGAAATGAGAGTAGATGTCTTTAGCTCCCTTTCTCACCAACAACAAGTCACGACAGATGCCCATCTCCGATGTCAGGACGCGTTATAATGTACTTTTTTAGGGGTTGTACACGTTGATCGTACATGGTCCACCCCTGTAACATGAGGTTTTTTTACCCTAGCCTAATTACGCCTTCAATCCCGATTTCCCCAAAAATATATAAAACGTTCGTCTCACCTTCACTGCAGTTCCTCCTTTCTTTTCCTTGCCGCCTCCACCACTTGCTTCGCCTTTTTCAGCTTTTGCCCCACCTTTTTCAGCTTTTGCTCCACCTTTAGCTCCCCCGCCTCCTCCTTTTTTCCCACCACCCATCTCAAAATATCTTCTTAGGTATAAATTCAGTCGCAAAATACTAAATTTTCCAAAGGACTTCAAGACACGCTGTATTTCAAAATTCCTTGACTCACGTCACATTAATACGACTGACTGAAATTTACAGAATCCAGATGCCCGGTAGTAGTAAGTGTTAAGCGTCACCTTTGTAACAGCTCCTTGCTTTGAGTTAGTCGTGTTTGCTATTTATTTAGGTAATGCAACACATTTGCTACCTCGCTGGCAGTTTCTTCCTTTCAGAAGCAGTCGTAAGGTACTTCATGTATTTAAACAAATTAATGTGATTTATGATATTTTGTTTGTTTGTATGGCGTTTTTACGTTGCATGGAACCAGTGGTTATTCAGCAACGGGACTAACGGCTTTACGTGACTTCCGAACCACGTCGAGAGTGAACTTCTATCACCAGAAATACACATCTCTCACTCCGAGAATCGAACCCGCGACCACCGAGGTGAGAAGCAAACACCAAACCCACCAGTGACTATATTTATTAATTAGAACACGACCCTCAGTTGTTAACTGCCGCTTTGTTGTAATTTGGCAATAAAACCTAAACCTAGTCTGAATTTGTCTGCAGCAATAAAACTAAATCCTTTGACTGTTTTGTAAAGTTCGTTTATTGTATACTAGTAAAACAAATAGGTGCTAAATTTTCCTGCTTATTATTATTATGATAATATATTCATCTAATTTTTTAAAAGTAAGCTGGCCTCTGGCTGATGCGATTGCTGCTCCTACAATGATGAACCGTCCTTAAGAGTAAAATTGGACCAAAGACAATACACGAAAGATGGGAAACTGACTATTAATACCATTAAAAATAACATCATCCAACCCGTCAGAATACGCGCCATCTATTGATCATGCCCTCAACTAAAACTCGGCTGTGGCGTAGCGCGGCTTTTTTTAAATGTTAAAATTTATTCTTACGCGGCAATAAACTTCTCTTTATAAATTATTGAATACTAAATCGATTAATATTGCTTTTTAACATGATTATAGGGCTCTATCATAGCTTATGACTTATATACTAGGCATTTCTGAATCATTAAATAAAATCCTTCAGTTAATGTAACATTAATTGCTAAGTATCTTTATCTAAAATTGAGAGGGCAGTTAGAATGAAACAAACTTATTCTCATATTATCTTATTATTGCACAAATATAGTATACAGTAATTATTTTCCTTTTTTGGGCTTGTGCTTATGATTGTATACGGTACATAAAACAATACATATGTGTCAGACAAATCTAAGAACCTAGAGGAATGACTACAGTTTATTATATTTTATGATTATTTATTAAGCTCTTGATCATGTCAAAACCTATTTATAACAATTTATTAAAATCTCATATCCCAATTGTGGGAGTTCTCAAAAATGCATATTCAATTGGCACCCTTTATGAAGGTAATGTAACCAACACTTCTGCCTGGTATTTTCTAGTAAAATGCCATTTCTGCAAGAAGCATGCACATTCCTAAAAAAATTTGAAACAATTATTCTAATTGACTTGAACCATGTTTCTTTTTGCATCATGTACAGTACAAGCAAATATCATAGGTTTTCACAACTTGTTTTGCCAATTTATTACTACTGTATTACTGCGTACATTTGCTGCCAAATGGTAAATTTACTTTGGAATACTATGTGGGGTGTTGGTACCAATTACAAGATTATATTTCAAAAATTGAACAATTATGAGCATATAATGCAGAAACATAGATGAAACGGTAAGAATGGATCTTGTGGGAGCAGATATGCTGGTTTGAATGTATTTTTATTTTTATTTTATTTTGAATGCTTTTATTCATACATATAGGAAAATTCAATCATAGATTAAAAGGTTAGTGAACTTGAAATTAAAGTAAAACACTCTAACTTAACTAACCTACTCATGCTCTCCCATTTGAATGCTCCCACAAGATCCATCCTTCCTGATGAAACAACTTTGGTTTGCTAAATAGTTTATTAATGAAAAATTAAGGTAAACATTTATAACTGCAACCCAAGGGTAAGCTGCTGAGAATATAACATAACTACAGTATATATACAGTATATCAAAGTTGCTGTGAGTAGCCTATCTGGAAAAGGCATGGAGACCCAATATTCACGAATTGTATGACAGTGATAGGAATTGGTATGTTTATTTCATATTTCTAGAGATTTTCAAGATATGCAAATATAACTTTAAGGTATTTATTTGAAATACAATTGACGCCTCTAAATGACAAGAAAATATAGTTTTCCTAGTTGATTTTGATATGTTTTGCAAGATAGCTTCATTTCCACTGCAAATTACTGTTGACATGGTTAGGTAACTGTTGGCATGGTTATGGTGCTGCTGATATGGTTAGGTTTACTGTTGACATGATTAGGCTACTGATGTACACTACCAGGAAGGTTGGGTTGGTTGTTGGGGTTTCAAATGGCAAGAATATTTTTGATATTTTTTTCTAGTCGAAAATCACATATGTATAAATATATTTTCTTTCCGCTTCGAGGCGTCCACCGTATTGTAAATATTTTCCAATATTTATTTCGGAATAACACTGCACCGACATTCAATTTTGCTTTGGTCTATTTTATTTCTTCATTTTCTCTAAAAGTCATCATGTACTTTGTAACAGATGTAATGATTTTATTACCTTTCTTTATTCTGAGGAAAAGCATGACAAATCAGATGGGGAAAATCATTTTTCGTCCTATTGCAAACCACACACGGGTGATGATGGCTACGCCCACTCATGATTGAAATTGAATGCCCCGCTTTGTGAAAAAGTAAACAAACACGATGGATTGTCTTTGTACAAACAGACGATGTAGGCAGATGCAATGCTACCGCCATCTTCATTTCATGCCAGGTACTAAATTTTATGCGGCCGATGGGGCTGTGGCTTGAGCTTTCCATCTTTCGTGTATTGTCTTTGAATTGGACTTTTTCAGGACATTTAGCGCATCAGCACATATTCAAGTTTTATTTTGGAAGCCCTCTTATCGGCCCTCATTTAACCCATCAGGTGAGCCTCATAAATACCTAGGATATATTTATAATTTTCTTAGGCAACTTTATATCTGTGTTGGGACTGATTTTGAGCAGAAAGGTATTTTCTCCCTGACTCGAAACACAATTCTGTAATCGATTACACAAACATATCCCATCACAATGAAATAGGTATAAATTGCACAATAAGCTATTAGTTAATACACGAAACTTCGACGGGCTTTGAACTCTCCGTCGATCCTGACTTTTACTTCATAAAATGATTTACGTGCTGCTCTATGAGCAAGAGCCAGTGCTGGCATTAAGCCAACTTTAACTTACTCATAAACAACAACAACTAACTCATAGAGCACCAGCTTCCTTGGGAGGAGTATATTAGTTATATACATGTAGTATACGAGCAAATATACATTCATATACAGATTTCATTACATTTTTATAGACATGTCTACTTTGCTATATATATATATATATATATATATATATATATATATATATATATATATATATATATATATATATTATATATATATATATATATATATATATATATATATATATATAATATATTAATTTTATTCACCTAAGCTTAATTGTAAGTTCTTTGGCTTTGGCTTAATAGTGCTTCATCTGGAATTCAGATGCCGATTTGTGAAATTACTTTTGAACTTTGAACCAACAGACTCATTCAAAAGGTGTTTACATTCAACATTGGCCGTTTGGAATTGTTAGAAAATGGATGCTAAAACTGTAATTCACAACCGTTTATGAGTTAGGTCTACCGCAACCTAAAAAGTAAAGTAAATACTGTAGCAATGATTTTTATTCATCTTTCGTGCAATTTTACTTAGTATCGCCTGACTATAAAACTACCATTTTAAACTAGAAATAGTAGTGAGCATAACAAATCCCATCTCCTCTACAATTTTTAAGTTTTACACACATACTGGAGATTTAGGTAAACTTGCCCTATGCTCAGTAACCAAAAAAAGATAAAATGTATGTTCCTCATCAGTATGAAGAATATATTGATGGTCATCACGTATATTATTCACAACAAAGTTTAGGTTTTTGTTCCACTGATTTCCACACGGAGAACGTATTATTTAAGCTGAATTCTCTTGTTACTCGCCCTCCAAAATAAAGTGAACATGTTTCGTGGGAAAATGATACATCACACGCTTATATAGGATCTTACCCAGAAGTTGAACATTCTTAAAAATTCACTTATTTGGTATTTCACATTTAGTTAGCGTTTACTTTTGACAGTAAAGAATGTGATTTCTTTAAAAGGAAAATATTTCTTGCGAGGTCCTGATCCTGGGGTTGGCTACCATCTCAGACTGGCTGGACCTACTACATCCTGCAAAACATACAAAATTAATTAAGCATCAAGAAAACTCAAAGGACAAACAAAACAGCTCTCAAAGCTAAAGCTGTGTTCTACTTTGAGACTATCTATGTCTGAATATTTGCACAAAAATGCCTGCTATCAATACGAGCAAAATTTTTACCTCATAGAATTTTGGAAGGGCAGACCCATCCCCCGAAAGCAGTTTCTAAGTCTTGGGCAACAGCGATAGTGATATGATCCTGGTACATACCGCCCACAACCTACGGGTAAAACGGTGGGTGATCAAGGACTAATTTATGCACGCTAAAAACTATTCATGTATTTCTTTGCTCTTCGAATCATCTCTTATTACTATTTTTTTCTCTTTCTCAGTTTCTCTTCTTTCCAAATTGTGGAAACTTACCTTGCAAGATATTGACCTTCTGGTTAGTCCTATATAAGTGCCTCCTTCATTTTGAATAATAATAATAATAATAATAATAATAATAATAATAATAATAATAATAATAATAATAATAATAATAATAATAATAATAATAATAATAATAATAATAATAATAATAATAATAATAATAATAATAATAATAATAATAATAATAATATTTTTTCGAGACGTAATAGAAGCGAAGATTATGTACTATGCATGTGTGCGTGTGTACGTATGAAGTAATGAAACTAATCATATTGAGAATATTCTGCAAAGTTCTAAATGGATAGCAAAATCAAAATATTATTAAGTTATTTATTAAACTGATGACCAAGACGTTATACATGAAAAAAATCACGAATAGTTAAAAATTACAAGGTGGAAAGATAAACAGTTATTCAGTGTACATTGCAGTTGAAGACTCATTGTAGATAAAAATAGCCAAGAGTCAATGAAAGCATAATATCTCCCTTACCCTCAACAGAGTAGTTATCATGTATCTCTAGAACTGAATTGAATTGAATCCTTTATTCCAGCTATGAGGCATATACATCAGATAAATTTTTTTCACATATACATATCTTTACAATAGACTTTACAGAGAATGTTGCCTCAATATTCATACCTTTAATAAGTAAAATTTCACATTTATTAATTTTTTTATTTCAAGTCTTAGCAATTTACATAACAAACTAGATATCTAATCGTTCAATTTTATGACTCACTAAAAAATAGATAACATAATTTTTTAAATGTTGACCCTCTAAAAAAATATAATTAAAACCTGCTTGAAGAAGACTATTATTGGTCTTACTTTCAACCCAGGATGAGGAACTTCGCTCAAATCCACTTAATCTTTCCTTGACTTGCAAAATACTTACTTGGATACCCAGAGGAATGCCACTGGGTGACAGTCCAAGGGGAACCTGCGTAACCGGGAAGCCCAGGGCGTTAAAGATAGCCGTGTAAGCAAAGTTGAAAGGTCTGAAGAAGGATTCGCTGTGATAGGGCGCCAGTGTCGGGTGACTCGGGTACAAGAGAACTCCATCCTCCCCCAGGAGTCTCTGTAATGATAATATGAATAACTTACAGGGAGGCAAGTGAATGCCTAGAGTAGCGATACATGCCACGGTAAGGTTCGAACGTATTACACCAGTAAGATTGAGTTTTCACTTGGTCCATTATATTGTCAAAGTTGCACAAATCATTTATCTCCAGTGGCGGATCCACATATGATTATCATAATATATCGGTAAGTAACAGACTAACTCACCTGAATTTTCATTTGCAAAGCTTTATTTACAGATTCATCGTTGATGCTGTTCTGCCTTAGAGGCGCGTCTTCCTTCCCTTGAAGAACCCTCTTCTGTTGCTTTAAGAAGGTGATCTCTCCCACAAGTTTGTCCAGAGCCGCCTGAGCCAGGGAGGGGACCGTGTGACGCGCTCGTCCCAGCAAAGATCTCATGATTTCCGTCCAGAGGTTTATCTCGCCCTGTGAATCGAATTAATTGAATTGAATTAACCTGTGAATCGAGGAAGATTATGCAGTGGAATTGTTACTTTTGCTCTTATTTAGTGGACCGAATAATCTGGTCATGAGTTGATTTATAAATTCTAGAAGTTCAAGCTTTGATAAGCTTATTAAAGTCTTTTCTTACGGGAAAATAATTGAGTGAAGACCAGTTTTGAGGATTGTTTTATAATAAGGACATTGAAGGTACACAGCCAGTTTGAGTGGTTGAGCAAAGCAGTCCTATATTATAATAATAATAATAATAATAATAATAATAATAATAATAATAATAATAATAATAATAATAATAATAATAATAATAATAATAATAATAATAATAATAACAACACAACAAACATGCAACATGGCTCCAGGAAGTCAAGGAAGAAGAAACAGGGAGAATAAAACAAAGATTCACAGAGATCACGAAAGACACAGTCAGACACCAACTAAAGAAAATGCCAAACTGGAAAGCCCCAGGTCCCGATGAAGTCCATGGATACTGGCTCAAAAACTTCAAGGCCCCTACACCCACGAATAGCAGAACAACTCCAGCATTGTATCTCAAATCACCATGCACCCAAATGGATGACCACAGGAAGAACATCCTTAGTACAAAAAGACAAGAGTAAAGGAAATATAGCCAGTAACTACAGGCCTATCACCTGCCTACCAATAATGTGGAAGTTACTAACAGGTATCATCGGTGAAAGGCTATACAACTACCTAGAGGAGACAAACACCATCCCCCACCAACAGAAAGGCTGCAGAAGGAAGTGTAGGGGCACAAAAGACCAGCTCCTGATAGACAAAATGGTAATGAAGAACAGTAGGAGAAGGAAAAACCAACCTAAGCGTGGCATGGATAGACTATAAGAAAGCCTTCGACATGATACCACACACATGGCTAATAGAATGCCTGAAAATATATGGGCAGAGAAAACACCATCAGCTTCCTCAAAAATACAATGCGCAACTGGAATACAATACTTACAAGCTCTGGAATAAGACTAGCAGAGGTTAATATCAGGAGAGGGATCTTCCAGGGCGACTCACTGTCCCCACTACTCTTCGTAGTAGCCATGATTCCCATGACAAAAGTACTACAGAAGATGGATGACGGGTACCAACTCAAGAAAAGAGGCAACAGAATTAACCATCTGATGTTCATGGACGACATCAAGCTGTATGGTAAGAGCATCAAGGAAATAGATATCCTAATCCAGACTGCAAGGATTGTATCTGGGGACATCAGGATGGAGTTTGGAATAGAAAATGCGCCTTAGTCAACATACAAAAAGGGCAAAGTAACGAGAACTGAAGGATAAAGCTACCAGATGAGCAACATCAAACACATAGATGAGACAGGTTACAAATACCTGGGAATAATGGAAGGAGGGGATATAAAACACCAAGAGATGAAGGACACGATCAGGAAAGAATATATGCAGAGACTCAAGGCGATACTCAAGTCAAACTCAACGCCGGAAATATGATAAAAGCCATAAACACATGGGCAGTGCCAGTAATCAGATACAGCGCAGGAATAGTGGAATGGACGAAGGCAGAACTCCGCAGCATAGATCAGAAAACCAGGAAACATATGACAATACACAAAGCACTACACCCAAGAGCAAATACGGACAGACTATACATAACACGAAAGGAAGGAGGGAGAGAGACTACTAAGTATAGAGGACTGCGTCAACATCGAGAAACAGAGCACTGGGGCAATATCTGAAAACCAGTGAAGACGAGTGGCTAAAGAGTGCATGGGAAGGAAAGACTAATAAAAGTAGACGAAGACCCAGAAATATACAGAGACAGGAGAAAGACAGACAGAACAAAGGACTGGCACAACAAACCAATGCACGGACAATACCTGAGGCAGACTAAAGAATTAGCCAGCAATGACACATGGCAATAGCTACAGAGGGGAGAGCTAAAGAAGGAAACTGAAGGAATGATAAACAGCGGCACAAGATCAGGCCCTAAGAACCAGATATGTTCAAAGAACGATAGACGGAAATAACATCTCTCCCATATGTAGGAAGTGCAATACGAAAAATGAAACCATAAACCACATAGCAAGCGAATGCCCGGCACTTGCACAGAACCAGTACAAAAAGAGGCATGATTCAGTGGCAAAAGCCCTCCACTGGAGCCTGTGCAAGAAACATCAGCTACCTTGCAGTAATAAGTGGTACGAGCACCAACCTGAGGGAGTGATAGAAAACGATCAGGCAAAGATCCTCTGGGACTATGGTATCAGAACAGATAGGGTGATACGTGCTAACAGACCAGACGTGACGTTGATTGACAAAGTCAAGAAGAAAGTATCACTCATTGATGTCGCAATACCATGGGACACCAGAGTTAAAGAGAAAGAGAGGGAAAAAATGGATAAGTATCAAGATCTGAAAATAGAAATAAGAAGGATATGGGATATGCCAGTGGAAATTGTACCCATAATCATAGGAGCACTAGGCACGATCCCAAGATCCCTGAAAAGGAATCTAGAAAAACTAGAGGCTGAAGTTGCTCCAGGACTCATGCAGAAGAGTGTGATCCTAGAAACGGCACACATAGTAAGAAAATGTGATGGACTCCTAAGGAGGCAGGATGCAACCCGGAACCCCACACTTTATACCACCCAGTCGAATTGGAGGACTGTGATAGAGCAAAAAAAAAAAAAAAAATAAATAAAAAAAAAAAACATCGTTAAAGGCCGATTACACTGCGATATAGAAACAACATTACTACTATATCGTGGATCACAACAAGAAAAAAGTAGTCTTAAGACACTCAATAAAGTAATTTCCAGACCTGGTCATTTCTCTCTCTCTCTCTCTCTCTCTCTCTCTCTCTCTCTCTCTCTCTCTCTCTCTCTACCTTATTATTTGCGAGCTGCTTAAACATCATTTGGTCGTCGCCAAATTCTTCCTTCATCTTTTCCTGCCAAATTCTGTAAGAATATTTCATGCCGGGAATATTAACCTGCGGAGAAGATGAAATGTTACTCTAATGGAATACAACAAAATATTATTTCATCCTGGAAATAATATTCGTGAAATAATACCGATTTCATGAATTTTTAGATTCAACGCAACAACTTTGTGGTTATGCGCATGTTCTTCATTTAACTAGAAAAAAATAATCAATAAATGTGCTGCAGCAGCATTTGTGACAAAAGAAAGTAGTAAATGGAAAAGATAATTCCGGAATAGCGCTCTTTATTTTTCTTACTTTACGGACTGTGATGTCATAAGTGTGGCGGAAATGGTGTGCCACGGCCATCTGTACGGCCACTAATTCCCGGCTTGGGCGAGTGCACCAGATTTCATCTCCGTCATTTTCCATGGTAAAGATTTTCAGGCGTCCGGGGTCAACCTGCAAATAAGAGTTTCATGGCTTCGTCTCCTTGTTGCAAAGTTGGACGTTGGTTACAGTAAAACACAGCCTCCATTTCGAAGATGGTTCTGAATCTTGACTTGTACCACAGTAACATTGCTAATGGTAAACTTTAGTATAGAATTTCTTTCCACTCGTATGAACATAAATGATCATATCTAGAATACTGCTTCGTAATTTGTAAATAATGGAACATGCGCTCCATGTAGGTATGGCGTAGCTATACGTGACTGACTGATTATGACGACGGTCTTCAGAATAAAAGTGAACTCACTCAGCATATTCTTAATTTTTCTCGGTTATCTCATAATCTTAGTATCGATAGCAATGAATACCACTCCTCAATAGACATTTTTAAATATATCAATGACAGTTTCTGAAATCTACAAAAAAAAAAAAAAAGGAAAAAAATAGTTTTTATCAGAGAAAGAACAGAGCTAAATTTGCTATGATAAGAGATTTCTTTTTCGGTCAACTAACTCGATCTATCAATAACTTGTGACGCCTGTTTCACCTTTAGGCTCATCGGGTTTAGTTAGTACCAGAGGCTCTAAGTACTAAGGAGATCTGGCTAAATCTTGGTCAGTATTTGGACGTAGGATCGACCTTGAACGCCAGCAGGAAAATAACTTACATCGAGACACTGAGAGCCAATAGAGTGAACAAATCAGGAGCAGTAAGAAACAACAAATATATAAATAAATAAATAAACATTCCACCCACCCTTTTACTCAGTGACAGCTGAGACACTCTGTCACCAGCCAGAGTAGCCAACACTGGACTCAAGTCTCTGGCGTGGCGGGATATCGGTCCTGCACTTTGAATTTCACTGTACTGGGAATGGTGGTGGACGTTGCAGCCTTGTACTGAAACGATGCCTGTGGATAGGACGAATAGCTAAGTGTTATATCAGAGCCAAATGTTGAAACTCATTATTTAGTGGCGTGTGATAAATGCTAACATTAATTATGCAGTCATTCAAAAGACCGACGTTTAAGTTTTAAGTTTTTTAATTATTTATTATTATTATTATTTTTGCTGTAGGACGAAAGGACAGAATTCATGACTTATTATTATACGCCTGCTATCAGAGCCAGTTACTTTGGAAAAAATTGACTGCGAAGGCGGTGAGATATATTCATTTTTAAAGTAAGTATACCCGAGGGTGTTATTTTCATGAATAAATGTCTACCAGTCGAATGCTTTATAATGAAAGTTGGAAGTAGCAGACCTATAGCTTTTCAGTGGAGAGAGATTATTGAAAAATTGTTCTTATGATGCTTAGTATTTACACATTTTTAGTAGACAGGAAATCTGCAAATGGAGATCAATTTTCGATTCCTAATATTCAGGTTATTGGTCTTCGTGCATACGTGCCTGTAAACGTGTTATCTCAAGCTTTCATTTACATAAATAGGCATAACAGTATTTTGATGGGGGAGAATTCAATCACTATCTAACATGTTCAAAAGATAATAATAATTTAGTTTTAAAGTAAAAAATTTGCGGTAGACAAACGATACGAAAAATAAAATATCTGCTTTTAATTAAAATGTCGGCTGTTCTACCATACCAAACAATAAAAAAAAAAACTCTGCATCCAAACTTTTCCTATAGTTTAATATGCTTAAAAACTACAGCTTTGTTAATTTTATTTATTTATTTTTTTTTGCAACATTGAACCATCTATTTACGTTAAAGGGTGTCAGACACTGTTCCATTGTTCAAAAAAGAAATAAATAAATAACCTGGAATCGCATTTTCGGGAAAAAAGAAAGCATAATCTAGCTGAATATGAGAGGTAGCGTATTTTGAAATCGTAGCATGCAAAAAGACCCAGTAAATCAACAGACGATGGCGATCTCATCCGTCATGCTCACCATTTGTTGGTTTGTGGGAGAAGAGGCCGCAGAAGAAAGCTGGGATGCGCAGGGACCCTCCCGAGTCCGTGCCGATACTGAGTGGAGTGCCGCAAGCACACATTAATGCAGCCTGAAAAGAGAGAGAGAGAGAAAGAGGGCAAGTTAAGGCATATCACTAGAATTTATGAAAAACCAAGCTCTTCAAGTCCAAAATAGCGAGATGTCACATAGCTTAAATCTTTGAAAGCCAATTGATTGACGTCTTATTCCAAACCTTCGAACTGTCATGAAGGTGCTTTAAAGGCCAATAGCATTGGTACTAGTATAGTAGATTCACATCAACCGTGCATTTGATGTCCAGGCCCGTGCCATACGACGCTCCTGATTGGCTGTTGATAAACCAGTCACAGGGTTGGAAACTCTCAGTCTCTCTCGAGAGTTCACATGAGTAGGATGTATGTTCCACCTCTCCTGAGAGATACTTTCAAAAGTATCTCTCAGGAGAGGTGGAACATCCTGCCGATGTGAACTCTCTCGAGAGTTTCCAGCTATGTGATTGACTTACCAACAGCCAATCAGGAGCGTCGTAAGGGACTGGCCTAGACATCAAATGCATGGTTGATGTGAATCTACTATTGTAAGAAAACAATTAAACTATTAATATAAAAATCATCCCATACAGGTTATTGACATCATTGTCATTATAACTGGACTTTCAAGCAACGTGCCTAACATTAAGTGAAAACTTGACCATGGTCTCAACAAGGTGTGATCCGACCTCCAGCTTACTTGGGGAGCATGGTAAAATCCTTGGTCAAATAGAGCGTTGTTTCAGCAACGAAAATTTAAATAAATACTCTATATTCTGAGCAATAATAGTTCTCTACTGCTTAACATGCACATTATTTATTTTTTATATTTTCATCCTAATAAATAAATCGTAAATATCATATCCTAAAATTCCTGTACCTTTAACTCAATGCGAAACGACTTTTTCAGACATTTTCATGCTTTTCCATAGACCTTCCCTACCCCCACATCAAGAACAAGAACAACAACAACAACAACAAAGTAGTTTGTAGGCTTACTCCCTGAGTAAGCGAAAATACGAAACGCCGAAAAAGTAAGTACCTCTCCTCCCGATGACCCTCCTGGCGTCCTCCTGGTGTCGTAAGGGTTGTTGGTTCTGCCATAGACTTTGTTGTCACTCTCCCACCACATACCAAGTTCGGAGACGTTAGTCGTGCCTAACAAAATGGCCCCTGTAAAGGGAGAAAACAATTTATTGTGTAAAACAAAAAGGCTTACAAATCACAGCACAACAGACAACCCGGACGGGTTATGTGTATAGGGAAAAGGCCTCTTGAATGAATGGCAATGGGTAAAAAAGGAAGAGAGAAAAAAACTAAATTACGACAATCAGGTGCCGAGTAGTACTTGAAGACTGCAGTAACGCAAACAACTTTGATGAATCACGTTTAATGCTTTTTTTTCCTCTTTTTTTTTATAACACTGGAATGGGTTTCGATTTGATTTATAGAGATTTTAAGCATTATGCCAAGCACTGGGGCAACTAAGGCCATTCAGCGCTGAAACGGAAATCGACAGTAAACGATTTAAAAGGTGTAACAGGAGAAAAATCTCAAATCAGTTGCACTATGAAACAATTGTTAGGAGAGGGTGGACAGTAAGATGGAAGACAGAGAATATGAACGGACGTACAGTAAAGGGAATGAAAGTAGTTGCAGCTAGGGGCCGAAAGGACGCTGCAAAGAACCTTAAGTAATGCTTACATTGCACCGAATGAGGTGCACTGACGGCACTACCCCCATACGGGGAACGCTGAAATGGGAAATTTATTGAACGTTGCTTACCAGCCTTCCTCATTTTGGCCACGACGGATGCGTCGGAAGGAGAGAGCAGGCCTTCTCGAGCAACCAGACCTCCGGTATGAGGAAATCCTACGAAAAAAAATATGGTCATCGAGCTGTAGTTCTGGAGAACACTAGTCAATTCATAAATCATGTTGTCTGATGTCATTCATGACAGACAAGTACATAATATAGGATTAAGTATTTAATGTGAAATCACCAACTATCATGAAACTTGCAACAGGAGGAAATTCTTTTATTCACAAAGGACATTTGAACTTCTTCTTTGTCGTAATTTTTTTTGGGGGGTTTTCCTAAATATCTGTACTGTCAGCAGATTTCAGGCGGCGTACTTATTCAATTATGAACAAAATAAATACTGTAGAAAAAGTACTGGCAAAATGTCGTAGTCGATCGATGATATACTAATAGACAGACTGTAGATATCATAACAGATATTCTGAAAAAAAGACAGTGAGAGATAAGTTTGTTAACGCATTTTACCTGATTTCAGTCTTTGCTCATGAAATTCAGGAATAAAGACTGAGAAACAACTTATTCTACACAGGTTTACTGAATGCGTCAATAGCTGGTTCACCACCACATTTTACTGATATGCAGCTTTTTTTTCCCCATCTTAGTCTCACCTGCGCAGTCATCATTCATGCACGGTACACCGTGCTCCAGGTGCATTGCTTTCTCCCCTTTACTTCTCATTCGTTCCCACTGATCTCTTCCAACCTTTTAGCTGTCCATCTTCTTGAACTATTTCCCCACTATTCACCCATTGTTTATAGAAGGACTCCTACAGGCGAGCCTTATAGGCCTAGAGACGTGACAATGTCTAGACCGTGGTCTCGTTAAACCATTTTGTATGACTTTCTAACGTCTCTCTCTCTCTCTCTCTCTCTCTCTCTCTCTCTCTCTCTTACCTGCCACTGCAATGGTTTCTTTCACTGTGAAGGGAACACCCAAGAACGGCCTCCTCCTTTCCAACATTTCAACCGTCAATGTTCCGTCTTTCAAGCCCTGGGTGAACAATTAACATCGATGGGTGAGACGCAGCAAAAAAATTTTAAGCAGAAGCATCTCATGTTACTACGAGCAACAGTTATTTGTGAGAGAAAAACTATCGTGATCGAAATACAATATTGTTACCGATATCACTTGCAATTCTGTAGTATTATAAGTATTAACATGAGGTTTGAACATCAGTATCTTCCTTTTTCTGTTGTGTATTGACCGGTAATTTGTCAACCTATTATGTCTTCTGTTTTTAGTGTTTACTTACTTTCCTCACTTGAGTAACCATAACTGCTCTTTCGTTAATCGTTTACATTCACTAATGCTTTTATATATAGCATCAGATTTCCACAAGATTTTGAATGCACTACAAAGCCTATAGTTTCATTAGTTATTAAAAAATCGTTGAGTAAAATTATTGATCATAACTCAGGCAGGAAGTGGTTTTTTCAAGCAATAAACTTAATCATTCGTAGAGGGTGTTGAAGAAAGAGCTAAAATTGGTTATTAGTATTCTCAAGGATGCTCGTTTTTTTTTAAACACTTCCCTCTGCTTTGTTAAATTGAATGAATTACAGAATGAGGTTGTACAGACACAAAAGAAAAAAGGAAATTAAGTTAATATACTAATTTGCTACTCATGATATTAGAAGACTCATTTACCTTATTCAGCATTTCGTCCACTCTCCTCGCTTGCAGAAGCGCTGCCTTGAAGCTTTCTTGAGTTATTGCATTCAGGACCGGATTGACGTCGCTGGCCCTGGTTATGTACGCACGCACCACATCCACGCTGCTCATCTTTAAAAAAGAAAAAAAAATCAATACGGGTTTTCCTTCTGAAGGGTAAGCTAATACAAATTTACAATAAACTTATAACTGTTCTATCATAAGTAACATCTCACGAAAATTTACTGTAGTAGTTCACAATTTCTAGAGATTATAGTCTAGACCTATGATAGTCTGATCCTGGGAAAGGAGGATTTTTTTTTATGTCATTTCAACTTATAATTACTAATCTCGAACGCTTTATTGATATTATCGTATTACATATTAATAACACGTGAGAAAAAGCCAGTGTGGGCAGTAAGTAACATACTTCATGGCATGTCACCTACAACAGTATCTCCTCCTTGATGCCTCGTGTCTCTCTCTCATGGCCCTGGACATCATGAACTTTCATCAGTCTATTCTACCTCAGCTGTTATCCTCTCTACTCCTGTCATTCATTCTATTTGCGTCTTCCATAGCACAAGCAGCACTCATTATCTACATAAGCTCTTCCTACATCGGCGTGATCAGACCCCTTTCTTTAGAATTACTTTATAACCAAATATTACCGGATCTTTCCTAGATAGTTGAGTTGAATATGGAATTTAGGCCAAAGGCCAAGCACTGGGACCTATGAGGCCATTCAGCGCTGAAACAGAAACTGACAGTAAAAGGGTCGATAGGTATAACAGTAGAAAAAGTAAGATGGAAGAAAGAGAATATGAAAGGAGGTACAGTAAATGGAACGACAGGGGTTGCAGCTAGGGCCCGAAGGCACACTGCAAAAAACCTTAAGCAATGAGGTGCACTGACGGCACTAGCCCCCTACGGGGTTCCTAGATAGTGAACCCCCCCCCCCCCACCCAGGTTTTAAAACCCGGTATGAATCAGCCTATGCGGCATGTTTTGTACAAGCCCGTTGGGGAATACCGCATAAACATAAGCAAAAGACTTTAAATATCATAAAGATAATAACCCCCAAGAAATATTAGTTCTAGATTACCACCCCCGAAAATCCCGAAACTCAAGTCCATGGGCGAGCGAATCGGTTACCGAACCCGAAGGTTGGGAAGAGCTGACGAGAGATCCCATTGCCTCGTCGGAAGGAGGCAACCCCATAGAAGTCCCGCAGGAGGATTTCTTAGGGGAGGAGAAGCACGATTCCTCTTCTTGGCCACAGAAGGCCGGTCCATATTCCGGGGCTTCCTCGAACTTCAGAATAAGTTAAGTATATCTTAGTTTTACCAGACCACTGAGCTGATTTAACAGCTCTCCTAGGGCTGGCCCGAAGGATTAGATTTTTTTACGTGGCTAGGAAACAGTTGGTTACCTAGCAACGGGACTACAGCTTATTGTGGGATCCGAACCACATTACATCGAGAAATGAATTTCTATCACCAGAAATAAATTCCTCTGGTTCCGCGTTGGCCGAGCCGAGAATCGAACTTCGGACCACCGGATTGGCAGCCGAGCGCGAAGTCCACTCGGCCAACGGGGAACTATCGAACTTAAGAAAAGGACAGGAAGGACGATGGAATAGACGTTCTACTTCTGGACTTCTTCTAGGATGAAGCACAGTCAACATCAGAAGTAGAGTTAGCAACCACTGGGCAGCTGCTGCGTGGATGCTGTCCAGTGTAGAAACTCCTTGATAACAGCAGCAACTTAATATAATTTTCAGCAGAGGAGCTGTACATTCGAGGGCCCATTAATGACACAGTATGCCATCGAGTCACAGGTAACAATCCCAAGGGTTAGGATAACGAACACGAAAGATAGATATCCAACCATCTACTGCTGTGATCTAATACCGCTCACTGTTAGCCTGCAAAAAAAAAAAAAAATAATAATAATAATAATTAAATAAAGAAGATGGAATACTCCTCTCGTACCAAAGGGCACTGCCCTCCGAAACGAGAGAAGATCCCTAAACGTCAACACCTCACACGCGCCCCCACACCCTTACCCAACTTTCTAGCCCGACCAAAGTCCCGAAAAGCGAGCGAAGAAGAAATATATACCATGAGAGAAGAGCACAGGGCGAACCTCTGAAGTCCACCCTCCCCACTGGGTAAATTCTCCCAAAACGTAAGTGTAAATGTCAAATTCTAAAAATAAATAAATATACTGTCGTGCCCTTACCATCAAAGGGCGAAATTAAGTGATACGAATACACCCTTGCCGCAGACTCTTAAATATACGAAGGGGAAAGGCGAATAGCAAAGCTATTACAAATACTGGGTTTGTATATCAATTATTAACATCAAACACTGTATATTCAAAACATATTAAAAACAATAAAAGAATGATCCCACCGGGAAATCGTGATTAACGGCTAGTCAGCAGGAGCTCACACGTGTCTTCATCGGAAGCAAATTGGAAATGTTTTATGTTTGTTTACATTCGGGCAGGCGGGTCTCCTGACTCTCCAGCCTCGTCGTAGGATATTCCTATTGTAAAGGACAGAGGGTTTGTATATTGTGTAGGAACAAAAAACCGTAATCCGGACATTTTTACGTCACCTCAGGAAACCTAATATATTTACCAGCTAGACGCTGGTGAGGTTATAAGACTAAGAATAAATTCTATGCAAATTAAACGTCGTAAAAACAGCTTTTGAATTCACAAATAATATAACAATAATAAAAGAATTATAAATATCGGCGTGTCATTGGCAGAATGCAGTAACCTAGAAAAATCAGTCATTAGAAAAATATAGAAAACTTTATACAAACTGAATGCTGTTGATGCAGCCACCACCTTCAACACGATGTATAAAAGAGGGTACTACCTATTTATAATAATAATGATAATAATAATGAAATATAAACTATAGCGAAGTACAGGAGAACTGAGGAAGACTAATATAGAATACAAAAAATAAATAAGTCTTGATTGCACAGCTCTCTGAAAGTGCTATGTATTCGCATCATGGATTTCCTGTTATGTCTGAAAGCACCAGATTATAGCATCACAAGGTTTCGTTACTGTTTTGCTCATATAGTACAAGCATTCTTTTTTTTTATTCTCAAGCTATTTTACTGTCCATCTTACTTCCATTGCGTTATTTAAAAAAAATATATTTTATTCGGGAGAAGAAAGTTCCTGCATTCATGACATCTGTGCAAATGATTTTATTGGTCTCCGTAAGTATAAACTGCGATGTGAACAATGACCGGTTATAGTGAGGTGGAATTCTGGCGATTTGCGCAAAAGAAGATGCGGAGAATTATAGGCGATAAATTTATAAAGTAATTTCAAAGTAAGGTGTTTGCCATACTTCATGCATTCCACAGTGACTGTGTAGAAAATGTGACCATCCTTTAACTGACACCTGGTGTTGCCATGACTACCACGAGGTTGTGACACACTACCTTTCCTTCCCTGATGTATCTCGCCAAGTCGACAGCAGAATGCATCAGCGTCGGGTTGAAGACGGGCGGAAGTGGAGTCTTTCTCCTCCAGCCTTTGAGGACGAAGAACAAAAGGGTCACTGCGTAGTCCCACAGGCGTCTCTGGAGCCTCAGGAACGGTCGGAGGAAAAACATGACGATGCCATCTTCCGACACCATTTTGACTGACGGGAAGGAAAAATAAAAGCTAAAAATTCGCGGAAGATTGAGAAGGAATTTTCGCATCAATGCTATGGCAAAATCTGGTATGCTTATGCATTTTGGTTGCTGAATATTAGACGAGATGATCATACTTATTTAACTAGGTTTCATAAAGAACAAGAATGAATTAACTGACACGTGTGATTTGCAGAATAATTCTTGTTATGCATAGGGATCTCTTCCAACAATGAGTTTTTTTTTTTTTTTTTAACACGTATCAATAAAACAAATTCAAAATAAATTTGTTTCAATGGTATTTCAGTTGAAGAGAAAATGTGAGACATTCAAGAAAGGAAAACAAGGTGAACCTTCCCTGTTACAAACCCACTGTGCTTTTAACTCAGGCAGCGAATTACGTTAACGGTAGTTAGACAACTCGTTAACTTCGGAATTACAAAGATTAAGTCACAGTGGTCTTCAAGCTGTGGGCCACGGGCCAAGGGCTGATTATCAGGTGGGTCACGGGAAAAAAATGTAGATTTCATATTTAAATAAACAATATATAAGAATACAAATAAAAGTCTATTTTCTTTTATCAGGACCTATAATTATAAATAAACAGTATATGCAAAAATATATTTTCTCTTTCTTATTCTATCTTAGTAATTGTTCAGTAGTTAATTTTTAGATCATAAAAATGGCGATGAAAAGATTCAGAGCATATTTTTTATATTGAATTTGTGAAAATCTATATTTTGAATTTATGGTAATATGTAATAAAATTCCAGTACCAGGAACTATACGTTGTATTTTGAACTTATCAATTCTTATTCTAAATCTGAAGTAGTGGGCCATGGGTATTTGGAGATATCTTAAGTAGGCCATGACCTCAAAAACTATGAAGACCACTGGATTAAGAGATGGTTAACATTTACTTTCTGCTTGCGGTTCAGTTGTCTCTTAATGACTTTCTACACATTGTGGACATTACTTGCTGAAGATTAGTGCCGCTTGAGTTGTACTGAATATGGGTAATATGCTCATCATCAAATTAACCGTCAGAATTGACATTTGTTAGGGTCCTAATATATCACACTGTACCATAATTGTAAGTGTGATGTTATCATTACAAAAACAATATATTATTGTTCTGAAGTATTATTGGTAAAGTTCTGGAAGCAATTTTCCATGTGAGCAATAGGAACAAAATCAAGAAATTTCCTTTCCACCGCATGTAACTAATTTTGGGTTGAAAGGGGCGCAGTGTTATCGACAATATATATATATATATATATATATATATATATATATATATATATATATATATATATATATATATATATATATATATATATATATATATATATATATATATATATATATATACATACACACACACACACACATATATATATATATATATATATATATATATATATATATATATATATATATATATATATATATATATATATATATATATATATCTAAAAAAATCATCATAACATGACTGGAATATTTTGCAGTAGTAAAAGTCCACACTTATGCAAGATTGTATTAAAAAATTCTTAAAAGACGGGAGCTTTCGTCTACTTGATCAGTAGACCTCATCAGCTGTACGGATTTGTGTGTGTGTTTTGGAGAGGTTCATTACATTTAGATGATTGATTTCTATTTTGTATGTGGCCAAGTGAGATCTTCTAAGCACTTATTTTGTTAAGTATACACAACCACGAATCGAAGTGAATGAAAAACGTCATTCCTATATTGTAAGAAATCCCCTAGGAGATAAAAAAAGATGTCATTGTAAAAATAGTTGTGATTTCAGAAAGATGTCAAAGTGAATTGATGGACGAAAACTACAAGAACATGAACATCAATATAATCCGCTGATAAGATACCGATAAGAGTCCTCATCATTCATCAACTATGGAAGATGGGAGATCTCCCTTGACTCATAAATCCGCATCGTCTGTTACTAGGCAGTTTTTTTTTTTATTGAAAAATCTCTCAGAAGACTTTCACATACTGCAAAGGCTAATTTCTAACGTAGATACTGCAGTGGCATATAACAAAAGCTTATTATGTTTCAATAGATTTAGGCCGAGTAGTCGAACATTTCACTGATATTTAGATGTCAGTAAGAAAATCAAGGTCAAGTAAGAAAGTCCATCCTGGTTAAAGCAATCCGTCCAGTGAAAAGTTCTTGACAATATTGCAGACGCCAATCAGTGATTACTATTATGACCTTGAATAAGTGTCTTCAAAATGTTTAATGTTCCTGTTCCATTATTTTAAAGCCTCTCTCTCTCTCACTTCGAATTCTCGCCAAGGCAACATTACATTGTACTTACCACTTCCAGGATTATTCTTCGAAAAAAATGGCTGACGTCTATGGCCGCAGGTCGGAGTTGTGATGCTATGTCTTTCACATCTTAAGCGCCTGACTAATCGACTGTTTGCCCCGTTGCTCTTTAGCCTCTCAAATTATTTTATCTTATCTCCTGAGATAACAAAGAATATTGAGGAATCTCTACGGAAGATGAGCAATGTTCGCTACGCTCATGGTGGACTCGCACCGTTTTACAACGCTCCTGATTGGCTGTTGATAAGCCAATCGCAGGGCTGGAAATTCTCAGTCTCTCTCGAGAGTTCACATGGGTAGAATCCATGTTCCACCTCTCCTGAGGGTATCCCTCAGGAAAGGTGGAATATGCATCCTGTCTATGTGAACTATCTCGAGAGACTGAGAGTTTCCAGACCTGTGATTGGTTTATCAACAGCCAATCAGGAGCGTCGTAAGGGACTGGCCTAGACATCAAATGCACGGTTGATGTGAATCTACTATAGTCGTGCCCTTTCTTGCTTCAAAGTCTCTGGTAAATTCCGTTTATCACTTACATAAGAAAAGTCAAGCCAATGTGTTCCACATTTCTTTTGAAAAAACAGCATCGTCATTCCTCTTCTTGCGTCTGTGTTCAGAACATCACACTTTTAGAAAATTTGTTTGTTTATATGATGCTTTTACGTTGCATGGAACCAGTGGTTATTCAGCAACGAGACCAACGGCTTTACGTGGCTTCCTAACCACGTCGAGAGTTAACTTCTATCACCAGAAATACACATCTCTCACTCCTCAATGGAATGGCCGAGAATCGAACCCGCGACCACCGAGGTAGGATGCTAATACCATACCAACCACGCCGCTGAGGCGCTTCCACTCACATTTAAAAAGTCTAGTCGCTTCAGAGGAAACTGGTGAGTTCATCGATACGGATTTCTTTATCTGATAAGTAATGAAATGTCGTGTGGAATAATGTCACGCTAGTTGCGTAATTTGAACAGGTATAATATCTCAAGTTAGTTGAGTCATCTCACCAGAAGATGATATCTTCATTGATTTGTCTTTTTTTTTTTTTTTTGCCTGATAAAGATATTAGGGTCAAGTGTTACAAGCAGTGGCGGATTTAAGGGGGTTGACTATGAATAATAGGACATTGTTTTCTTTCAATAAATCATTATTATTAGCAAAAATTTGCTCAATTAAGGATTATTTCAACAACAACAACTAATGCTGTGTATACTATATATGTGCACACACACACACACACACACACATATATATATATATATATATATATATATATATATATATACACACCTATATATATATATATATATATATATATATATATATATATATATATCATATGTGTGTACATGTTACATATATAAATATATATATATATATATATATATATATATATATATATATATATATGTATATATATTTATTTATATGTATATACATACATATATATATATATATATATATATATATATATATATATATATATATATTTTTACGTTTGGACCGGGCTTGTAGTCAAAATGTAAGGGGGAAGAGGAGTCAAGGTCACCATGGAAACTCAGCTGATTACTCTAATTTACATTTAATTACAAGACAACATTGAATGACCCGGGATAAAGGCAAGGCCTTTAGTAGGCCACGTGGGGAGATGCTGTGTACTGTCTGGAACACTCTCATCATTCCCAGTATGAAAAAATATGGCTAAATTCAACATCTACTGCAATGCTGGTTTCCAAATTTATGATTTCAGGTAATACAAGTGCTTGCAAGGAAACGGTGAGCACGGA